>NW_016107335.1:9924715-9931378 GCF_001604975.1 Cebus imitator
TGGATGCTTTTCTCAAGGCTAACTTCCTGTTCACTAATTTTTTCTTTAGTAAAATAATACATTGTCAAATATTCTCATTGAGGTTTTCATAGTAATCAGATGTTTTATTTCCTGAAGTCTTATTTAGTTCTTTCTTTATAAAATTGACTTGGTCATTTTTTTATACTCTACATTTTTCTAAGGCTTATTGGCACAAATAGGGCCAATGCCTTCTTGATTCTATACATATAGAGTTTATATTATGGAATTGTGGTGTTCTCATAATTACAGCTTTAGAAATCTTTCTGGATATATAGTTATTCTTTGTTTTGCTGCTTCCTCTTGTTCATAATGCCTTAGTTTTGTGTGTGCGTGTCTCATAATTTTTGCCTAAGAGCTCATGATTCTTGGAATTTACCTGTGAGAATTCTTTGGAAGTGGAGATGAAGTTGTGTGTTTTTGCAAAGATTTGACTTACTTCTTCAAAAAACCAGAGAGAGAACAAGTGGTATTATTTTGACAAATTAACTAGTATGGATTTGTGTTGCAAACTTGTGTGAGGAATACCTTATAGCAATGAATTATTAAGGAAGACTTTTTTTTCTAGTCTTGATACAGTTACCCTTTGTTTCAGACCATTGGTGGGAGGATTGATAAGTTTATTTCTAGCTCATTAAGCTGAGAGTATATACTTGGAGTGCCAACTTTAGGGGGCTCTTTTTATTGTTTCATATTTTTTAGCTCTGGAGTACTTGCTCAGGATGTGCAGGTTTGTTAAATAGGTAAATGTGTGCCAAGGTGGTTTGCTGCACCCATCAATCCATCACCTAGGTATTATGCTGAGCATGCATCAGGTATTTTTCCTAATGCTCTTTATCCCCCAGCCCACCCTCCAACAGGCCCCAGTGTGTGCTGTTCCCTTCCCTGTGCTTATATGTTCTTATTGTTCAGTTCCCTCTTATAAGTGAAAACATGAGGTATTTGGTTTTCTATTCCTGTGTTACTTTGCTGAAGATAATGGCTTCCAGCTTCATTCATGTCCCTGCAAAGGACACAATCCCATTCATTTTTATAGCTGCATAGTATTCCATGGTGTATATGTACCACATTTTCTTTAGCCACTCTATTGTTGAAGGGATTTGGGTTGATTCCATATCTTTGCTATTGGGAATGGTGCTGTAATGAACATACACATGCATGTATCTTTGTAATACAATCATATTCCCTTGGGTATATACCAAATAATGGGATTGCTGGGTCAAATGGTATTTCTGGTTCTAGATCTTTGAGGAATCACCGTACCTTCCTCTACAATGGTTGAACTAATTTACTTTCTCGCCAGCAAGTAAAAGCTTTCCTATTTCTAGGAGGGTTCTTTTTAACTTTTCCCCATTGAGAGGGCCCTGAGCTTTATCTGATGTCCTTCAAGCTCCCAAATAAGTATAAAAACTAACATTTAAGTTTATTGGTGCCCTAAAGCTATAAGTCATCTTCAGTGTTCACCTTTTGCATGGAATGCTTTCTGCAGTTTTTTGACAAATTATTGAGGCACTTAAGAACATGGCTCCATATATTTTCAGCATGTTTAGCTGTTTTTAGCAAAATGGCAAGCAAGCTTAGGCTGCTAGAGTGAGTGCTTTCATCCCAGGAATTAAAATCTACCTGACTTTTATATAGCATATTTGTTTTCATGAAGGCAATAAATTAATAAATACTGTGCCTACTGTCTATATATTGGTGAAGTTATACCATTTCAAATATTAGAGTAAGGATATCTGTAAAATTCTGCAAGAGGAATTTCCAGCCCATGTGTTTCTTACATATATCATCCTGATATTTGCAAAACTTTTTTTTATGTAACTCAAGATAGAATGATGGCATTTGAAAAGAGGAAGCTCTTTCTGAATGGTAAATGAAAAGAACATGCTGGAAAAAGTCAAATTAATAAATGGAAAATCCCAGTGTAACCTCCCCAGACACACTCATATCCACCCAGTGAGAAACAATTGTTCACCTGCAAATTACATTTTCTTGACTTGCATAATGATTTCCCATGAACGAACAATCACAACCTAATATTGCAATTGCACAATTGATTCCTGCATTGCATCCAAGTGAGTCATTCCTGCATTAGGTAGGCAAATGGTTTAAGGTTAAAACGCCATGACCAACAACAGCTCAAAATGGATTTAATTACAAGAATCTAATTATTCACCCTAGAGATCCTGTCTCAATGTTTTTAAGGCAAATAAAGTTTCCTTCTGTCTATTCCTAGAAAAGCTAAACCGCTTATTTGAGGTGTCATTTCATAATCAACCCTTAACAAAAAAGATATTGCAAATAATATGAACTATTAACTTTTAATAACCTCTCTTTTTTATATGACTCTACTTAAATGTGAGCTCTCCAAAATATAATAATATGTACAATGCCATTTCAGCAGTTCTAATGTTGTTACTATTGCAGCTTAAGCATAAATTATACCATACCTAAGTGAGTATCCTGGTTTCCCAGATTAATCAGGTTATTTCATTATAATGTACATGCCTGGAAAAGAAATTTTAGGGACATGTTAAAAATTACCTCTCAAAAGTAAGAATTAAGCACTTACATGAAACATTAATACTAATATATCATATGATATTATTGATTAGTGTGTAAAATCTACATTGAGCTTAGCTTTGCTTGTTAAATTTCCATCTAGGGTAAACTATGCCATGCCCTTCAGAATGTGGTCCCATTCTTGCTGTCTTTATGACTACTTTTTTTTTTTGATTGCTTGTCTCCCAGCTGGAGTGCAGTGGTGAGATCTCGGCTCACTGCAACCTCCGCCTCCCAGGTTCAAGCAATTCTCCTGCCTCAGTCTCCTGAGTAGCTGGGATTACAGGCACCTGCCACCATGCCCAGCTAATTTTTTTATTTTTAGTAGAGACTGGGTTATACTATGTTGGCCAGGCTAATCTCGAACTGCTATGAATACTTTCATTTGGTGCTCATGAAATGCTTGATATTTAAATCAGGTTTTTAATTTTAAATTGCAATACAAAGAATATTGCCAAAGGGACAAGTTAAATCAAAATGAAATATAACCCTATGGTGTTAGAACCAAAGGTATTTAAAGATGAGTTGATTTAGGACTCGCATTGTACAGGTAAGCAAATCAAACCCTAAGGTTGCAAAGTTAATAATGGCTGAAATTGCAACCTGGGATTTTGTTATACAGTGTCCATTACATCACAAACCATTCCATATTATCTCCCCTGTTCAAAATTACATCATTTAAACCTACTAAGGGTCAGTTTCACCTGTGCTTATGATTTAAGGTTTTTCCACAGAGACACAAAGAACAAAAGCCTAAAATGAGACATGAACATCATATCTCTCTGCAATGAGCTTTACTCGAGTTCTGCACAACCAGAGGACTTTTAGTATTCAACCCAGATATGCACCCTGTATTTATGCTGAAATAAATAACTACAGGCTTTGTGAACTTAGAGGCAGCAAATGACATGAGATGCAAATGGACCTGATCTACTCTCATTGCTTTGAATGGTAACTAGAAAACTCCTTGACTACATTTTACATAAATCAAAATCCAAGTGCCTTAACTCTTATCCTGAAACGGCCCTTCGAAATTACTATTTTTATGTAAATTCATAGAACCACAGAACATTGAAAGGACCTTGAGATGATCTGTTGAATCTTGCTTTATGCTGTAAAGGAGACTAAACCACAGTAGGGTTAAGATTTTGTTTTTGTTTGGGGTGGGGTGGGGACAGGCATGCAGTTAACAGAACTAGAATTAGAATTCAAGTTGTCTGCCTGCCTGACCTATTGTTATTAAGACTCCTCTTTTCAGGGACAGTAAAGAAAGACATTAAGTCATGTTAGTTTTACATCCTCTCCAGTCATTCTTTGGAATACTGCTTTATTTTTAGTTCAAATCATGAGATGATCATCATGGATTCTAATTCTAACACCCAGATTATGTCAGTCTTATATTAACGCATCAAATTGTTTTCTTTCATTTTTAAAATTTTGCTCCTTTAACAATATCTGCAAGTGAAGAGATTGCAGATATTGGTAAGGAAGCAATGATTTCAAAACCGAGGAGTATTCTGTTTCTTAAAAATCACACTTCAGTTTATTCAGCCCTGGGAAAAAAAAAAAAAAAAGCATTGCTACTTCTTAGAAAAGAGAAACACAACCAGAAATTTTCTTTGTTTTATAATGTACAAATGCTTGTAAAGTGCTTTTCCATTCCTACCATATCTATTTTGTTTGATTTAGAAATAGGCAAACTCATATCCTTATATTGGGGTAATATTGAAGTTTTAATTGCCTCGTCCAAACATAGTAATAGCATGTTGGTTGATTTTACACTACTTTCAAATACATTGAACTACTAAATATGAAGCTATTCTTAAATTTAGTTGTGAATGATGATTTTTAAAATTAGCAAAATTTAAATGTTCATTGACAAATGCAGCGGTCATATTTGGCATGATCATATACCATAGCTATCATCGTAATTTCCTCTTCTGTCCAACCACCTTTATTAAATGTTATAAGAAGTCAAGAAGTTCTCTAAAAATTTTATTTAGTATACAATTTTCCTTTGCATGAAATATTTTTAGAAACATGTCTACTGAGGAAAGTTGCATTAAACCATTTAGAACCAATGAATAAAAAGTCAGGTTGGATAGTATTAAAAACAGCCAAGATTTCAATGATAGAAACATCACGGGATCCTAGGTCAAAGATCTTTAATTGCTCCTAGAATCTTGATTCTGGAAGCAATTGTGAAGATGGGGGTGGGATGGAGATTGTATTAGTTTCCTAGAATAATTTTCATGCAATAAATTTTTCACTTTTAAAATCTTCCTTGCATTCTTGTTTACAGTTTTTATATATCTGTTGACAGTTCCTATCTCTTCATTAATTATAACTGTTCTCTTCCTTCAATTCCTTGAAAGTCCTGTCTGCTAATTTAAACATTTTGGTCTTCTTAAAGTCTATTTCTACTGACTTATTTTGCTGTTGAAGATGAATCACATTTTTCTATTCTTCATATGTCTAACAATCTTAATTTATACTTGAAATTTTGAATGATACTCTTTAAAAACTGAAGTTTGAAAATTCTTTAGGTTCCTCAGAAGAGTGTTGGTTTTTGATCTTGCAGACAATTAAATTGCTGGCTGATTACTATGTACTTGTGGAAAGATAGTTTTAACTTTGCTCGTGTGATTCTGTGTTGGTTTTGCCCTTGTTCTGAAATGAGTTCTTTAATCCTGAGACCAAGACTTTATTCCTGAAAGAATAACCCTTCTGGAATTTCAATCCATTCCTGAGGTGTTTATCAAGCCATTCTAACTTGTCAGAACTCAAAATCCAAACTCAATCTCTTCTGTGGATAATGCCTGAAATCTCTGCTTGGTGCATTCAGGCTTCCAGCTGTGGCTTTCCATGGGTTTCCTTATATTCCCTCATGAATGCACAGTGCCAATCAAGGATTTGCTCAGCACTTGAACACACCTTTTCTGAAGCTCCTCTCCTCTGTTCTACCCTTCTATTTAAGATTTCCCCCTTCATTTCTAAATATTGCCAATGCCCAGCTGGGTGCAGTGGCACATGTCTGTAACCCCAGCTACTCAAGGGGTTGAGATAGGAGGATCGCTTGAGCCAGCATTTCAAGATGAGCCTTAGCAGCATAGCAAGATTCAATCTGTAAAAACAAATAAACAATAAAATAGAGAGTTAGAAAAAATAATAATAATATAAATAAACACACACACAGTATGGCCGTCCTGAATTCTGTTTTCTGAACATCTCAAACCCATAAGGCTGAAGTTTCTGACTGAGTTCTAGATGTTGTCATTTGAGAAGCGGAGGTGCCCTCAAAGGAAAAGTTGTATCAACATGGTTCTATACCAATGTAGCTTCTTTCTCTCAGTTATTAAATCCCCTCCAGTTTCTGCCTGCATTTGGTCTCTTTCCAAAGCCTTAAAATAATTGCTTTATTCTTTTTATTTTTTTTAGGCATTTAAAGTTGCTATCTATAGGATGGTAGCTCTCTTGAACTCTCCTGGAATTCTCTTGTATGAGAACTAAGTAAACGTTGATGTTATTTAATCCACTACATTTGAGTCTCTGTTACTATGAAACCAAACCTAATCCTGACACTGGTAGAGTTGGAATACCCTTCCTAGGAATGGAACATCAGCCTTGTGATGAACTTGAAATAGAAGGAGTATGAGTTCTGTGAGAAAACAGATGCTTCCAACACCCATCACTGGAAGTACAAAAAGCGGCCAGCAGAGAAACAAAGGGCAGTTTTCCCAGCTTTGGCAATAAAAATTCTCATAAAATGATCACATTAGTTTGATACAGAAAAACCAAATGGGACACTAGGAATGACACCCCATTTTTATATATTCAATAGTCATGAATTACAAATTTAGAATACTTTCAAAACATAAAATACAGTGTCCCAAAATCATATGTCACAATCTGGCTGCCCATAACACCCAATGTGCATTAGAAAAACATGCTCAGTATCTATACACACCATTCCGAATGCAAGATGACTTTCAATTATATTTCCTATTTTCTTTCTTCTATATTGGATGTATTTTTGTTATCACTTGCCTGGACGTGTTAGTGGAATGGCTAGACAGAGCACTT
>NW_016107335.1:9931433-9949509 GCF_001604975.1 Cebus imitator
ACCCACATATAGAATGTTCTTACCTGGGATTTACAGCTAAGGCAGAAACAGGTGTCTGGACCCAGAAAAATGATCAAAAACTCTTGGCTGGTGCTACATCCCTGGCTAGAATGCCCCCAAAAGAAGCTATTCCCCCTTAATTAAGTCCTACTTCTGGCCAGACACAGGAAGACAAGGCAACATAAGACAATGGCAGTGAACCGGACAATGTTGTCATGGTTGAAACCTGCAAACCCTGAGAGGGAGAAGGTGACCTACAGCAGCTTATGTCTACCAACTTGTTTTTCTGAGTGGTTATTAATTAAGAAAGTAATTTGAGTTGATCATATGCAATCAAGTTCGCTTTCTGAGAAGAATCAGTTCCCGCTGTGAGTCTAGGAAAGCTCTCTTCAGCCAATTGGAATCTCTTCATGGAACAATAATGCTGTGTGTGTTGTTACTGTTATCACCTGTACCTAAGAAGCTGGAATGCATTTTTTTTGTTCTTTTTAAATTATTTTATTATACTTTAAGTTCTGGAGTATATGTGCAGATCGTGCAGGACTGTTACATAGGTCTACACATGCCATGGTGGTTTGCTGTATCCATCACCCTGTCATCTACATTAGGTATTTCTCCTAATGCTATCCCTTCCCAATACCCCTAACCACTGCTATCCCTCCCCTAGCCCCCCCCCCCACCTCCTAACAGGCCCTGGTGTGTGATGTTCCCCTCCCTGTGTCCATCTGTTCTCATTGGTCAACACCCACTTATGAGTGAGAACATGCGGTGTTTGGTTTTCCTTTCTGGTATCAGTTTACTGAGAATGGTGGTTTCCAGCTTCATCCATGTCCCTGCAAAGGATATGAACTTATCCTTTTTTAAGACTGTGGAATGCATTTTTACTGGACAATATATTCCTTAGCTTAACTTTTCTCTGTCTTATGAGTCTGCAGTCCCTCAAATAGTGCCACTATACCGACTTTGTGCTACGGGAAGTCACCAATAGTTCCCAACTAGGTGACGTTTGTTCACATCTTGCTACCCACACGTAACAGGGTCAGAGTCACCTTGTTAGCGGAATAACATTCCTCCCCCCACCCCGCCAACACACACATTCCATGCACATACACTCCTCTCACTCCATACACACATTCACATAGGAAAATAATACCAAGAGGATTTTGAATTTTCTTTTTTTTGGTCCATAAAATTGGAAAACAGAGCCTTGGTTTATCACATTGTACACAATATTTTGTATGACTGATTTCAAAACCCATTTCAACGAGTACATGTTCCCATCAACTCTGTGACTTTTCTCTCTGCCCACACTCTCTGCAGCCCATCAGGTTATCATCTCTGCTTGCTCTGTGCTTCACATTCATTCATCTCTGAAGCAAAAGCAAAGCCTGCAGCAACCAAGCAGTGCATTCCTTCAATCTGTATTTAAGAGTTAATTGCAATCCCGCTCCTTGAAGTACTGCCACAATTCCCTGCTTCACTGAAGAGTCTTTGATATCAACCTACTGCTCTTGGAAAGATTACAACTTATGCATTTGGATTCCCCTAGTCAGGGTGCACAAGAACACCAGGTATGAAAGCGAAATTGCTTTCTGTGCAGCTTGTGAACTCCACACCTCTCAATTGCCACGTTAGGTGCACTGTAAGCCAAGGAGCTTGTGGTCTCTGAAATTCTGAGCTTTATGTGTCGTTTCAAAGAGAGCCTTCAGTCCCTGAGGATAAATGTCTCTCATATCTGTTGCAGTTTGCTGAGGAGTTATGATCTTAATACTTTGAAGCTACTGTCCCCCCGGCCAGTTGGAGATGATCTTTGAAATATTTATTTCTGAAAGAAAGTGTCAACTTAAATTGTTTCCTCCATGTTACTTTCTGGACTGCTTCTGAAAAACTAGAAGTCATCTGCAAGTGTTAGGAAGGTGTGAGGAGGCATTTTCCCTATCACATGTGGCCATCAAACCAGCTAGCTCAGAGTCATTAGAAAAGCATCAAGAGTGACAGAGAAATAGAAGAGAATATCTAAAGGCATTCACATGTGAAAGATGTCTTACACGGTTTAAATGAATTTAACTTTTTTAGTTGTTTGGAAATTTTAAGGGATCAAGAAGGCCTTTTTCTAAAATAATTATCATGTGTTAAACCTATTTTTGAAATAATTTGACTAGAAATTAGTAGCTAGTCAGCACAATGCCACTGTGCAAATATTAAAACCTCAAATCCCCTTCAAGGAGATGAAAACAATACGTTTGCACACCTAGCACTGTTCACAATAGCAAAGATTTGAAACCAACCCAAATGCCCATCAATGATAGACTGGAGAAAGAAAATATGGCACACATATACCATGGAACGCTATGCAGCCATAAGAAAGGATAATGAGTTCATGTCCTTTACAGGCACATGGATGAAACTGGAAACCATCATTCTCAGCAAACTGACACAAGAACAGAAAACCAAACACTGTATGTTTTCATTCATAGGTGGGTGTTGAACAATGAGAACACATGGACACAAGGAGGGGAACATCACACCATCACACACGGGGGCCTAGGGGGTGGGAGACTAGGGGAGGAATAGTAGGTGGTGGGACGATTGGGGAGGGATAACATTAGCAGGAATTCCTAATATAGATCATGGGGCGATGGAGGCAGCAAACCACCACCATTGCATGTGTATGCCTATGTAACAAACCTGCACAATCTGTACATGTACCCCAGAACTTAAAGTACAATTAAATAAATAAATAAATAAATAAGCTTGCACACCTGGATTGCAGTTGTGCAAACTTATTGTCCACTTGGCTGCTTTTGAACACTGAGTTTAAAATCTGTTTTTTGTACATTATTACTTAAACTAGGATATTTGGAATACCTATGTTAGAATAAGAGCTCTGAAAACTGTACTTTTTATAAGTCATAGGCAATCCTTACGAAACATGAGACGTTAAGTGTCAGCTTCAAGGAGCATGTTATGACAGAAAGTAAGGCCCGCCTTTATGAAGACAAAAACCAATTAAGTGAAATGCGGTTGGAATTTTCCAGACAAATGGTTATGGCTAAAAACCTGCTATATTATTTAAGGTGAAAAAAGTTGCTCTGTGTATTTTTTTCCTCATTAGAATGATATTTAAAATCAAAAACAAAACAGGAAAATTGAAGCAAAATATATCATTGTACCCTCGTGTTCACAGTTAACAATTGCTTTCTCTCTTCCCTCTCAAGACCACACAGCAAGTTAGTGGCAGAACTCAGAGTGAGACTGGCAATATCAATATTCTTTGGGATTTTATAGTTCTTTTCATCTTCAAAGTGCTTTACAAAATTCTCTAATTAGGCTCACAAGTTCTGGCTCCTAGTCTTGCTCTCTAATCATAAGACAGCATACCTGTTCTTTGTTCCTTAGCTCTGAGCAACATACCATTCTTAATCGTTACTAAATTAAAGGAAAAAAGTTGCTGTAATAATTTCAACTTAATTAATGACAAATCTGGACATTTCTTTAAATACAAGTCCAATTTCCTGGGCCCTAATCCATATTAGCAAAGTTTGGCCATTATTTATTCAGAGTAAAGATAAGTTTTAATTATAAAATTATCTGTAATTAAATGCACTGGGTTAAAATAGTTGCATTGCTGACCAACCTAAAATATTATTCTAAAGGATTTTGTTTTGTTTCCTTGAAAAATATTTTTGTTTTACATGTCCCTACTGTTTTGAAAATTATCTTGTAGCTTGCTGTGCTTTTTAATAAACTTTTAGGTACATGTATAATAAAATTGGTTAGTCTTTAAATGAGAACAAAACAAGACAATTTGGAAGCCTATATTTTGTCTTCATTTCTGTCACTAAATACTTCCGACTTTGGATAAGTTGCTTATTGTGTCTGGATCTTGGTTTTCTCTTTTGTAAGTCAGAGGTTTCTTTCATTTCTGGGACACTGAATTATTGTTCACCTCTCACCATTCATGCAGTGACTCTGACTGTCTGAAGTCCCCTATGTTACTTCTTCTCTCACCATCGTGTGTATGCAGAGTTTGAGTATCTGTAGCAATCTGGATGGAACTGGAGACTATTATTCTAAGTGAAGTCACTCAGGAATGGAAAATCAAACATCATATGTTCTCACTCATAAGTGGGAACTAAGCTATGAGGATGCAAAAGCATAAGTATGGCACAATGGACTTTGGGAACTCAGAGGGTAAGGGTGGGAGGGAGTGAGGGATAAAAGACTACAAATTGGGTATAGTGCATACTGCTTGGGTGATGGGTGCACCAAAATATCACAAATCACCCCTAAAGAACTTACTCATGTAGCCAAATACCACCTGTTCCCTAAAAACCTAGGGAAATCAATTTTTTTAAAAGAAGTAACCTCAGTAAGCCCTCATTTAATGTCATCTGTAACTTTCTGGAAACCATGACTGCAAGCAAGATGTACAGCAGGTCCTCAAATAATGCCCTTTGGTTCAATCTTTGGTTCAATGTTGTTTAGTTATATTGTCGATGATTTAAAAAAAATGGTTTTATTATATGTGGCTTCACTGAAAGTCGCAGTTTCCAAGAACAAACCTATGGATGATGTGAAGTGAGAACTCACTGTACCTAGTCATCAAGCATTTTAGTCCTCAGCCATGATATAGCCAATTAAACAGCAATAGAACAGGTCAAAAATATAAGCAGCTGAGCCCATGTTTGTACAGACTGTGTTTTGACTACAGACTCGGGTTTGAAGCAGTGTGGTATGCAGAGGACCCTTTTCTGAGAGCATGTGTTGAAGGAAGGTAGAGCTTTGGTTTAGGGGAGGGTGGGTTTTAAGAAAATAGACATGATTTCCATCAAACTGAAAGAAAGAACAAGAATGCATGAAGAGCATATAAAGAATGATAAATAGAAAACTAAATTTCATTTACGTCATCATTTTGGAAAAAGGAAACCCTGCCTACCCACATAATACTAGCAAAGAGCAGCAACACCCAGACCACAAGAGCCTATGGTTGCAAATAGAATAATCCACACTGGCAACATCTCAGGAGTATTTCTCTAAGGCCTAGACCATGTGTCTAAATAAATAAATAAAAATTAAAAAGGTATTCCAAATCAAAGTTCTCAGTTCTATGACTCTGTGTCTGTGTGTGTGTGTGTGTGTGTGTGTGTGTGTGTGTGTCCGCACTGGTGAGGCAAGGGAAGGAAGGAAAAGCAGAACACAAATTCCTAGAACAATTTCACTTTAAAACAAGCATGTTTCTGGGTATAAACGCAAGACAACAGAGAGACTGGGTCTTCTTCCTAGATTCTGTGTCTTCAATTGTAGCACAGCATATCTGAACAAATCATCGTGTTTGCTGTTGTTGATGCCGTGAATTCTCCCTTTGATATAATCTATTTCCTCAGGTATCTCAGGCTGGAGATGATCCAGACGAATCTTGGTAATAAGCTCAGAAGCAAAATGGGAGTTTGAAATATTCCAATTCAATGTTTTACTCACAGTGGATTCCTTCACAAAGGAAAATAAGAGTGATGGGTCCATATTTTTGGAAGCTGGTTAAAATGTGCACTTCTCTTTCAGGAGAACATTAGGAGAGGTCTTAGCAATGCTGCTTTAGCCATCCACTTTCCCGCAATGGTTCTACAGCCATAAAATCAAATTATAAGCAATGAGATTTTAGGGTAATTGTATTTAGCAAATAACAACATGGGATACTGAATTACATTTGAATTTATGATAAAGAACAATATGTTTTTACCATAACTATGTCCCATGCAATATTTGGGGCACACTTAACACTAAAAATCTATTCTTCATTTATCTGATATTCAAATTTATTTGAATGTCCTGAATTTTACGTGATAACTCTAGGTGGTTTTCAGCAGAAATATGAATTATTTTAGTCTACTCACAATGATGGCTTGAACTGAAATATGGAAAGAAACTTTGTTCCTACAGCACCTTTCACGTGTTCTTATTTCACCAACAAATTCTCATAGGTTTGTAATTAAAATAATGAGTACATGTGACCATGTATGAGTGTGAGCTATGTCCTAACTTCATCATGTTAAATAACAATTTCCAAATAATAATTTCCAAGGGAAAAGCTGTGCAATCCCCAATATTATAGGGGATTGCACAGCTTATCCATAATTTATAAACAATTGATTACTTAGACTCACACCTCTAAGTGAAGGGGATTTAGGACCAATGAGTTATCTTAAATGATTTACTGATGCTTTGTTAATCATGATCTGAGAGTAATTGTACATTTTTGCATCTCTGTATTTTTCACACCTGAGCACCCTGAGGAAACAGTAGCCATTGTTCTCCCTGCCTGACTTGCTGTCTGCTACAAGTTGTGTCTGTCACTGCAGGGCCTTGCTCCAGGAGGCACCAGAGAGGTCCTGAGAACCCAAGATCAAATCCTTAAAGCAGCTGCCTGCTCACGACCCATATGAGTAGCTTCAATGTCAGAGATTGCACAGCCAGGAAAGCCTTTTAATAGATGAAATGGGCTCATCCAATTTCATCCCAGCAGCTTTCATCTCCTACCCCCTAAGCAAAATCTATGAATAAGGAAAGAAAATACTCAGCTAGAAGAAGAAAGCATAAATCTTTACTAAAAAGTCTTCAGCACTCTCCTACAGCCACTATTTCCCATATTCCTCCAACTGTCTCAGAAACAGCTTCGCTTTCAGTGTCCCGGAGAAAAATGAGGCCATTAGGCAGGAATTTGCTTACTTCCCTGCCTGTTCCCTCTTGAGCACTGATAAAATAACCTGTGTCCAGAATCATGGCATCTTCAGATCACAGAAGGGCTGGTTCTCCTTAGTAGAAGCCTTCTCCTTCCAAGCCTGTCCCAGATGGACGTTCCTCCTCTCTCTTGAGGCCTCTGCTCTTTCTCTGTCATTATCTCTGCCTTTAGCTGCATTCTCCCTCTTTCTTCTCTTTCCCCATGATCTGTGTGCATGCTTAAGTTTCTCCTCTGTTAGAAACATAGAAATAGAAATTTTGGCTTCTGCCTCCCTGTGGTTTCCAGCCCATCTCTCATTGCCTCCAGTGGAGAGTCGTTTACCTACCCTCTCACCCTCCACATGCTCCTTAACTTCTACGAATGCTGGCTTTCTCCTGTACATCCCTCCGGGAATTCCCCAACACATCCAATTGTGAAATCCAGAAGACATGTCTTTTTTCATTCCTTATTTCTTTGCACCTCTCTGCAACCTGTGACACTTACTTTTCAAACTTCCGGACACCACTTCTTCCATCCTTATCTTCCATCTTCTAGTCTTTGTTATCAGGCTCTTCTATAAGCTTCACTTCCACTAAGCTCCCCTTATGTTTGTATATTCCCTCGGGTTTTATTCTAAGCCCGATCTCATGATAACGTGCATCTCATTCCTGGGTGATGTCAATGTTTCCCATTGTAGCAACTACTATGTGTGTTTTAGGGCAGAGACTATGAACCCAGGCAGGGTTGGAGCCCAGGTTCTATCACTCCCTAACTGTCTCATGAAAGGAAAATCTCAAATCTTAAAAACGAAAATAGTATGTTAAACACCCTTCAGCCAATGACCAATGGGAGCCACTTTTTAATCCAAAAATCGGGGTTTATTATTCATTGCAGTGAGAGACAACACGGACTATGGGGAACAATGGGGTATTTGAGTAAGAGGGTGTTAAAAAGAATTTACATCCAGCTATCTCATCTCTGAGTGCATATCCTAAAGACTCAAAAAACAATATTCGAAGAGATACATACACCCGTGTTCATTGTCTTATTATTTATAACAGCCAAGTTATGGAATCAGCCTAAGTATCCACCAATGGAAGAATGATAGAGAAAATCATATATATATATATATATATATATATACACACATACATACACACACACATATGTACATACATGCATATATATATATAAAACACACACACGCACACACACACATACATATATATATATATAAAATTTGGAATCAGTGTGGAATAGTTGAACGTGTTATGGAATCAGCCTAAGTATCCACCAATGAATGAATGATGAAGAAAATTTTATATATATAAATAAAACATTTGGAATCAATGTGGAATGATTGAATCAATCATTGATATATAACAATCAAATATTGTTTTCTATATACAGATATATATGAATGCATATATCTCATCGAATATTGATTTCAGGTCCTTAGGCTATATATGTGTGTGTGTGTGTATACACACATATTTCATGTGCCCCATAAATATATACACCCACTCTCTACTCAAAAATTAAAGAGGAAAAAAAGTTTTGTAATGCTAATTAGAGTTTATTTCAAAATTTTCCTAATACCTGTTCTATGTTCCATCCCAACAAGTTGGCTTTGTATTAGGTTAAGTTACTTGTGCTTTGAATATTTGGATCAATCTAAATAATAAATATAAGTAATAAGTGTGCATATATATATAAGTGTACATATATACAAGTATACATATATACATATATGTGCTTACATATATATATATACTTACAATTATATATATATACACACACACACACACACATACACACAATTCAATGCTATTTTGTCATAAACGAGAAGAAAATCCTGTCATTTGTGACAACATGGATAAACCTGGAGGACATTATGCTAAGTGAAATAATGCAGGCACAAAAGTACAAATACCACGTGTTCTCACTTATTTCTGGATGCTAAAACAATTGAACTCATAGAAACAGAATGTAGAATGGTAGTTGCCAGAGGCTGGGGATGGAGAGGTGGGGAGATGTTGGTTAAAGGGCACAAAGTTGCAGTGAGACAGGAGGAATAAATGATAATTACTTAAGTTAATGGATATGTTATCTTGATTCAGTTATTCCACACTGAATACATTTATCATAACATCAAAACATCACTTTGTATAATTATAGGCAATTATGATTTGTTCAATAAATAAATGCTACTTCATATATTTTTAAAAATCATTCAATATATGATTTGGGCATCAGTTGGGTGATTCGAGGGAAGGCCTATGGAACAAGGACTATATTTTAGAATAGATATTGGAAAATAAGTAAGTAAACATACATGTAAGGAGTCAAATTTTTGTCTTTCAATCTAACTTGCAGAGAATCACATGGTGTATGCTTTTTGGAACATAATTGAGAATTAGTAGTTTTAGCAGTGGTGGAGGACAGAGCTTTCAGATACTCACTTTGGAGAAAACTAGAGTGAGGGATGGGAGAACTGCCAGAGTATTTGGCGTTTCAGATCAATGCTATAAAGTACAGATGTTTCTGTGAAGTTTATCTGACTTCATCTGAACAATTCCAATCTAAAAATCAGGTTGCAAATCTACCACAGTGATTTCTTTGGCAAGAGTTCCAGAGTCTTCCTATTTTGGTCTCTCTCACTACGTCTTACTTCCTTTGCTTCCTTTTTTTTCCCTCTAAAATAAAAGAAGCACAATGGCACACTTAAAAGACATACCCGATGGAAACAAACTCAAAAAAATGTTTTCGCAAAGGATAAGTGCTTGAGGGAACGGACACTCAATTTTCTGTGATGTGAATATTATGCATTGTATACTTGTGCCAAAATATCTCATGTGCCCCATAAATATATACATCCACTGTCTACCCACAAAAATTAAAGAGGAAAAAAAAGTTTTTGCAATGCTAGAGTTTATTTCAAAATATTCCCCCAATAAGTGTTCTATGTTCTATCCCGTCAAGTTGGTTTTGTATTAGGTTAAGATACTTACGCCTTGAATATTTGAATCAATCTAAAAAATAAGTAATGAATCAGACACTAATTTGAATGTTATAAATGTAAATTTCTTACTAAATTTCTCAATTAAAAATCAGTGCTATGTAGAATTGAAACATTAGCATCTTGGTGATTATTGAATCTGAACCCCTCTTTTCACAATTGAGGGTACTTCCCAAATAAAATTCTCAATCATGTATTGCAAGCTGGAATCTTAATAAAGTCTTCCATATAAATATTTATTTGATCATACCATTTTACATTTTGCATATTTGTAATATTTATTTGATACAAAATCTTAAATTGTCACTCTAATCCAGTAAAGATGACTTCAGTAACAGACTGTATTAAATATCCAATTAGCCATAGTAGAAATTAGACCTATTGACTGTTTACTAGGTGCTAGGTGCTATGTGAAACATTTTACATAAATGATCACATTTAATATAGACAATAGCTCTATGAGGCGGATAATATTATTTTTCAGGTTTTATGGATGAGGAAACTGGATTTTTTGCAAACTTAAGAAACTTGCCAAAGGCCACATGGCTAGTAATTAACCAAGGCAAAATCTGAACTTACTTCAATTACTTCATGTCTGAGTTATCAAAGGGAGAACTCTATTATGACTATAAGAACCTGCAATTCCTGAGCTATATCAACATAAATATTTTTAAATAGGACTGAATTACTTCCCCAAGCATTTTGTTACACTTTCAATTCAGTTCAACAAAATTTTTTCCCATATGGTATCTATAAGGTTTCGTACCCAATGAATGTGAGTCAGAGCCCCCCCAGAGAAGTGAAACGGGGTGGTTGTACTCATGTCCCTTTGTAGCTCATGAGTAGAAGCTAAAGTATTAATAGAAAGTGCTGGTTGGGTGCAGTTGCTCACTCTGTAATCCCAGCACTTGGGAGACTGAGGTGGGCAGATCAATTGAACCCAGGAGTTCAAGATCAGCCTGAGTAACATAGGGAAACTCCATCTCTACAAAAAATACAAAAATTAGTCAAGCATGGTGGTGTGCACTGTGATTCCAGCTACTCAGGAGGCTGAGGTGAGGGGATCACTTGAGCCAGGGAGGTCAAGGCTGCAGTGAGTCATGGTCATGCCACTGCACTTCAGCCTGAGAGAGGGTGAGACCCTGTCTCAGGAAAAAAAAAAAAAAAAAAGCGCTGTCCTCATTGTTAATAGCCTCAGTTATCTGAGTGACAGGAAAGTTATGTGAACTAACACGATCCTTTAGGCTTCACTTGCATACAAGCCATGGCCATCTCAGCTGCATGCTTTTTGATATCGCAGAAGAAAGGGCAGCATGAAGTTTGTAGCCAGAACTAAATGCAATGGTGAAAAACTCCCAAGAGAACTTCTCCAGCCATTTCACAAAATAACCATAATGTTGAGTTATTTTTCAGAAGAGTTGCTCCGTCAATATATACAATTTTTCCTTTAGATACTAAGAAAATTTGAAGTAAACTTAATTTTCAGTTGCAATAAGGATCTTACTTTATGCTCCTGGAAAGACCACGCCACTGCACTCCAGCCTGGGTAACAGAGCAAGACTCTGTCTCAAAACAAATAAACAAATAAACAAAAAACCATCTCGGCAATTTAGGAAATAAAATTAGATGAGTATTTGAGGCCAGGCATTATTCCATTCCCCTGAGCTCATCTCTTCCCAACCTCACGTTCTCTCTCTCTGACTGGCTTCTCCAAAGTCATCAATTCTTGTCTAAGGGTGGCCCCGATGTGATATCCCATCTCTCAGCTCTCCAGCCCAATGAAGATCTCATTCTGCCTGTTCATGCAGGACTTGCCTTAAGTGCATCTGGATCTCACCCTTGGCAGACCCCAGACACCTGTATAGTGATGCTCTCTGGGTTGTCCACCGCGGAAATGCCCGTATGTTCACTCTTCTATTAACTAGCAGTGACTATGTATAATAGTTATTCCTCCCTGCTCCTGGCATGAGTGAATTCTTTTTAAAAAAACCTATGCTGTTCTTTTTCTTTTTTTATTTCTTAATTTAGAGACAGAGTCTCACTCTGTCACCCAGGTTGCAATGCAGTGGTGTGATCATAGCTCACTGCGGCCTCGAACTCTTGGGCCCAAGGGATTCTCCTGCTTTCAGCTTCCCAGTTAGCTGGGACTACAGGTACACACCATCACATCTTACTAATTTATTTTGTATTGCGTAGAGAGGTCTCACTTGCCCATGCTGATTTCAAATACCTGACCTCAAGCCATTCTCCCGCCTCAGTCTTTCAAAGTGCTAGGATTACAGGTGTGAGCCACTGAGCCCAGCATTTTGTTTGTTTGTTTTCTTTTGTTAATTCTTCACATGTTGAATTAAACCAGTTCTTAACCTGAACCTAACGTCTCTTACCCTCTTCTACTTACCTGACTTTCACACAAGCAGTGCTGTACCTACCTTCAGCTAACAAACATTTCACACACATGCACACACACACATAAACATCTTTATATTAAATATCCAAAAAGATAACTACAGCTGTCAACTGTAAATGACACTGATCCACACACACTTGTTATTTATGCTATATGAGAGCATTTTCTGATATGAAATATAAAAACTCTTTAATACACTATAATGCTTTAAGAATAAATGTTCATTTCAGGGAAAATGGCTTCCTGGGTTATTTATTTGAGAGGAATAAATTGTTTGAAAATTATAAAAGCTAAAAAGTTACTTGCAACAACAGCTTAACCTGCACATGTTGCCCTGTTTTTTTTTTTTCTTTAGGCTCATCGCGTGTGTTTCTAGTTCATACTATGGAGTTTTTTATTTATAATGAAATGCCTTCATTCACATGACTGAATGATTAAGCTAATCGTTCCTCTTTTATTACTTCCTTTCTTCTTTTCACCCTTTCTTTTTTTCCTTCTTTCCTTCTTCCTTTCTTTGTTTTACTGAAAACTCGTGGTGGAAAGACGTTTTAACGTTCACCGTTAAAATTAAATTGCTTAATCTAACCATCTACTTCATGTCTGTGAGTTCATAATAATATGACCATACACATTAACTTTTCTCATTTGAATAGCAATAACAAATAAAACAACTATGAGGTATCTCAAAACTATGTTCATACATTTTATTTAAAATAAGGGAAAAAAGGCCCCGTGTAGTATCTCATGCCTGTAATTCCAGCATTTTGGAAGGCTGTGATGGGTGGGTCACCTGAGATCAGGAGTTCGAGGCCAGCCTGGCCAACACGGTGAAACCCCATCTCTACTGAAAATACAAAAAAATTAGCCTGGTGTGGGGGTGGTCACCTGTCATTCCAAGTACTGGGGAGGCTGAGTCAGGAGAATCACCTGAACGTGGGAGGCAGAGGTTGCAGAGGTTGCAGACTGCACTATTGCACTCCAGCCTGGGTAACAAGAGTGAAACTCCACCTCAAAAAAAAAAATAAATAAATAAATAAATAAGAAGAAAAGTTTTCTTTTTCAAGTTGCCTTCCTGATAAATCAATTAAGGCTGGCACATAAATAACTGAATAGATTGTAATGATAGCCAAAATTAAGAAGTTTGCTATCACTCATTTCAGTTCTCCTGAAATGTTATAAAGGCTCCAGAGAACAGAGATTCAGACTAGGTAATTCATTTTTACCAATGACATTCTTAGAATATATATTTTTGGAGTGTAAAGACATACCTTTCATGCTATGATAAAGCACATTTACTTCGATGTTGCTTCAAGGACAAAATGATGCCTTTGGTTAGTAGAATTCATCTGTGCAAAATCGGGGTCAAACTTTGACCCTGACACACTTATAGGACAATAACAAGAAAAGGTAACGTAGTACATATTGTAAAGTGTGAAGATATATCATCATTAATATATATCTAGAAATTACAATTAGATAGGTAAAAAATGAAGTCCATGCAAGCCAATTTGTAGAAATAGAGAAGTGTCTTTCTAATTACTGTTTATTTAAAATAGATTATTCTGACACTGTAATTGACTTTCCAATTTTGTACATAAGAACTTTATTGCTCTGCTTACCATTTATGTCAAAGATATATATGTCTTCTCTAACTAGCAGTTAGCTCTTTAGTACATAAATGAATTTCCCTCCTTTGAGCAATCTTAAATATAAAATAATATATGTGACATGATTCTACTGAAATCATGTTATACATAAAGTTCTTGAAACACCCATAAATATGTAGAAAATAAAATATTTAGAGAGATCACCATTTAAATATTTCCTAATAAGAGGTAAACCAACCTTTTTATTCATATTGCAAAACCATCAGGAAGTAAGTATTTTATCCAGTTGGTAAAAGACTTACAGGAAGTCACCTATGGCAATAGTAAAATGGAGATTTTGAATCTCAGTGCCCACTCTCAAACTTATTTACAGCTAGACTAACATGCTCATTAAATACAGACTATTATTTTAATCTTGTAGCTTACACAATTATTCAAGGTTTTTTTTATAAAAGCCAAAGGCATAAAGTTAAAATACAATTAAACCACAACCAAAAAATTCAAAAACATATAAAAACTCGTATCTCTGATTTTTAAGATGACTTCTAAGGATATTTTTTGCATTTGCAATTTTTTTTGGCATTTGCAATTTATTTATTTTTCTTTTTTAAATTTATTATACTTTTAAGTTCTGGGGTACATGTGCAGGTTTGTTACATAGGTATGCATGTGCCATGGTGGATTGCTGCATCCATCACCCCATCATCTACATTAGGAATTTCTCCTAATACTATCCCTCCCCAATCCCCCCACCCCCTGCTGTCCCTCCTCTAGCCCCCCATCCCCTGAGAGACCCCAGTGTGTGATGTTCCCCTCCCTGTGTCCATGTATTCTCATTGTTTAACTCCCACTTATGAGTGAGAACATGCACTGTTTGGTTTTCTGTTCTTGTGTCAGTTTACTGAGAATGATGGTTTCCAGCTTCACAGGAGCACTGGTCAAATCCAATATCTCAGTTTTCAGAAAGGTGTTGAAGGTCATTCCCTAAATCATAGTCATAACAATAATAGGAATAACAATCATTAATTAATCCCAACTGATATTTTAAGCCGTGAATACTCACTGTGTCCAGTCCTCACTACAATCCTGTGAAGCAGTGTGATTTATCGCTGAATGTCTTCCTTAAGACCACACAGCTGGTAAATGGCAGATCACTGGTCTAAACCCAGGTCAGTCTAACCCTGATGCTTTTCCACACTCCATATTGCCTCTGGTGACCCTAACATGTTCCTGGTGACCACAGATCAATAGATCATCCAAAATTGAAGAAGCAGAGAAAAGTGAAAATTGTTTATTGCTGACTTGTGCCTTTGCTTGCCATCATTTTTATTTCTCTTTCATCTATCTATTCCAAAGTCTAATGTTTCCTAACAAAAGTGAAAAAAAAATTTAATATATACTGTGAGTTTATCACCTGCTTGGTTAATAAAATGCCTAAACTAGAATCTGTGTATTTATCACTTCAGGCATGTCAAAACTTTGTTTAGCAATAATAAAATACAAAGAAAATCATCTTGTCGTCTTTTAAAATAATTAAAACTTGTCTAACTATTTCAGGTTTATACCACATTTTGAATCATTGATCAGGAGAATTCTCCTGTCATATGGATACAGATGTCACAACTTCTGCTTTGGAATTTATATCACAACAGAAGCCCCACTTCTCTCAAAAGAATGTGCACCATTCTCCCACAAGCCATAGTGGAACTTTTTCATTTGGATTATTACATTTCTTTTGCTACAAGACATAAGACAGAACACTAAGGAAAATGAATGTAAAGGTATGTTTTTTCCAGTAAAGTTTAATAAATATATTTTCATGAAGAACCCGAATAAGTCAGACACTAAATTCCAAATTGGTCCTTGCCCACCATCTTGGTAATCCTCCAGATCTTCTGGGTAGGTACAAATTCTTCCTAAATTTAGCTCCTGCTCAATAGACTCAAGACTTGCTTAAGATCTTTCCACTCTCCAGCACACTCAAATACACATCCACATAATGCATTCTGTCCTAAGAATCATGTAGACATAAGCTGTAGAGGAGGATAATATTGGAAAATTTTTATCTAGGCTCTAGACTCTTAGCAGAGCCAATAAGTAATTCTACAGGAAGGTTTTTAGGCTCATGCTTTGTTAATGCAACTGAAGTGATCATCCAGAGCCTGACACAGATGCACACTAAATTAAATATATGCTAATGCATTCAGGCCCAGAAGGTAAGGGAAGTCAGAGAGAAAATAAAAATACACCTATGTAGTTACTTTTGTCCCTGCTTTCTTTCTCAGTGAGTAATACTGGCACCTACCCCAGAGATTTGGAAAACAAAAAAACAAACAAAAAACAAAACAACAACAAACTGTGGCAGTCCAGCCAAATTCAAGCTGCCCCAGTGTTTTATGTGGCTAACTTAATGTTACATAAAACTTTTGGGCTGGACGCCGTGGCTCACACCTCTAAGTAATCCCACCACTTCGGGAGGCTGAGGAGGGAGGGTCACCTGAGGTCGGGAGTTTGAGACCAGCCTGACCAACATGGAGAAACCAAGTTTCTACTAAAAATGCAAAATTATCCAGGAATGGTGGCACATGCCTGTAATCCCTATACTTGGGAGGCTGAAGCAGCCAAATAGCTTGAACCCAGAAGGTGGAGGTTGCAGTGAGCGAGATTGTGCCATTGCACCTCAGCCTGGGCAACAAGAGTGAAACTCCATCTCAAAAAAACGTTTTGAATTACGTGTCAATATTTCAATATTTTTAAAACAACAACTAGAAGAAAATCTTAGAGAAAAATCCATATTCCAGTTCTTTGCAAAAATCCTTCCAGTCTGGACCTCAAATCTTCCACGTCAACACCCAGCAGACTCAGAACATTGTCTGCCTTTCCTTAGACAGGCAGGAATTCTTCAGTTACCAGGGTCCTGCCCTGTCAGCCTCAGTCATTTCACCATCCATCTCACTCACCTCTGCAGGTAACTGAGTTTTCCACCCATGATCTGCCCAATTATGCTTGCCAAAAACATGACATCTGTCCCAAATTTCCCCCTAAATACCTGCATGTGAACACATCTCACCCCCAATTATCTATGTCTCCCCTCTTCCACCTGAATTCCTTCAGTCTCCTTCCACACAGCCATCTCCCCAACTCCATACCCAGTGCCTCCCACAAAGCAACGAGGGAGGTATTTTCAAAGGGCCAACTATCAAATCACTTCTCTACTTAGAATAATCCCAGAATTTTCAAGATGAAGTTTAAAGTCTTTGGCTTGATCACACAGCCTTGCTAGAGCTGGTCTTCTCACCAGAAACTCTCTTCTCCTAACATAACCCTCTATATTCATGGGCTGATCCACAATTTCGCATCGGTTGCACTATCTATGTAAGGTATTTAGAAAAGTATGTGATTCTTAGTGCTGCGTAAGCATGTGTTGTAGTTGTTACACAAAGAGTTTGTTTTACATTATTCATCAACATATGTCTATGATTATTCTCTTCAAGTGAAGAATACAGTTACTGTCCTCAACATATAAGCAGCTGCCAGAGATTCTCTGCATAAAGGTGGGAGATACATCCATGTACACAAGTGGTCAAAAGCACCTAACACCCTTAAAAGAGATAGATAAAACATCCCCTAAGACCAAAGATTATTTTCTTATTTCTTCTTCTTTTTTGTGTGTGTTTTTTTCTTTCTAAATTGAGATAGGAATAGAAGGGCAAGGAAAGTTGAAGGCAAGATGGGAGAAGAGGTGCCAGAAACGTTAGTTTGATTGGTTTCTAATAAGAAATTATTTTGAGGGGAATATACACATTACTCTTTATATGTCTGTGTAGTGATAATTCTGTGAACATATTCATCGGATAGGGTTCTTCACCTTCGACAGACTCTCCTATGGTGGGATTGCAAGCTTACTTCCCAATCAGAGAAGACTCTCCCAACACATCCACCAGAACATGCTGCTGTGTAAGTGCTCAAAACAAAATAAATTAATGCAGAAAGGAATTAAGAAGTGCCTTCAGTTATACAACATATTGTGTATGTACCTGTGTCAAACTGCTTTAACTACTAAACAATGCTTTGACTTTTAGGGCACGGATGTCATTGTTTAATTGTTCTGTTGCAAATTGCCTCTGCAAAGTCAAGCTAGGATTTCAGCTAAAGAAATGGTTTTTTTTTCCTAAGATTCTTAGACGCTGGTAATTGTAACTGTGTGAAAGTGCTGTGATGATCAAGATTAAGTGCTAAAGTAGACAAAATGCAATAAAAATGAATCACTTATTTTTAAATATATATATATATATATATATATATATATTTTTTTTTTTTTTTTT
>NW_016107335.1:9949600-9974616 GCF_001604975.1 Cebus imitator
TACAACCTCTGCCTCATGGGTTCAAGTGATTCTCCTGCCTCAGCCTCCCTAGTAACTGGGATTGCAAGCACGTGCCACCATGCCCAGCTAATTTCTGTGTTTTTAGTAGAGATGGGGTTTCACTATGGTGGCCAGGCTGGTCTCAAATTCCTGACCTCAGGTGATCCACCTGCCTCAGCCTCCCAAAGGACTGGGATTACAGGTGTGAGCCACCATGCCAGGACTTACAGTTTTTAAACCATTATATTAGCAATGTAACTATGTGAGCAGAAAAATATGTCTGTAGGTACTTGTCCCGGGGTCCCACCTCTTCATCTTCCTTTCCACTAATTGTTTAAGCAACCAGAGGTTGTTTACCTGTGGTTCATGAACACCTAACAGCTCACAAAACACATCTAGGAGGTCAGATGCATGAAGCCCCAAAATGGAAAACAAAACTTCATATGTATATGCCTTTGAATTGTTTTGCTGTTGCTTTTAGGAAAAGGATGCTATAAATACTATTAGAATTCTATAATAAACTCTGAAAGGAAAATAACTACAATTTGGGTACGAAATAGGAATAGCCAGGAGTCCGTCATACTTTGGACAGTTTCTTATGTCAAAGGGCAAAATGACAGCCAGCGTTTCACGAGACTGCCACAAGAGCAGGCCTTGCTCTGTCCATAGCTGGTGAGCTCCAGCCCAGCTGCCTACTCATAGAGCTGAGGTTCACAGCTGTAATATCAAGTGACCTGGCAGTTAATAATTGGGACCGTAGATACCATTGTGTGTAAAACCAAGATTCAATCTACTTTTTCTCCCAACAGTTTTGGGCTGGAGGATAAAAATAGAAAGGATATCAATACAGAGAACATTTGATGAGAAACTGCGCAGGAAAGCTGTTGGAGAGATATTTTATATATTACATAATGGTTAATTAGGCTTGATTTACAGAATTAATTTATTATATAACAAGTACATTTTAAAATAAATATCGTAATAACCTTCCTTCACAAATTCATATTTCAAAGAAATTGGGTTGGATTATGCAAGTTTCTTTAGGGAAGAATATTTTAATGATCAGAAAAAACTTCCCTATTCTTTACCCTTTAAAAGGTAAATTTTGTGAATTCTATAGTATCTAATTTAAGATTAAACTGATTATATGTTCTATGTGGCTTTTTGGTTGTTTGGTTTTGTGTGTGTGTGTGTGTGTGTGTGTGTGTGTGTAGGATGAGGGGTGGAGAATGGAAAAAAACATGTACATTAAGGCTTTTCCTTCAAATTGTTAGTTGCTAAACATAATTTCTTAGTATTCTTGCTTCACTGATTGGAAAGGCCGGTAGTTAATGGCCTTTTATTACAAACTTCCTTTAGTCAGCCGCCCAGCAATTAGGCACGTGCATGCTCTGTGACCCCTCACTGCCTCCCCACCGGCTTTGATGGGAACTTTGCTCGGTGACACACGTCTAATAGCCAGGAGTGGCACGAACTGAACCATCAAGGCTCTGATTTATTCCTTAACCCATATCCTTGGCCACATAGGGGTGTAATGAGCTATTATGACAACTGCCAGTATAACCCAAGCTTGTGTTCAGGATGGGGCAAAAATGAAGCAAATCAAAACAAAACAAAACAAAAAGGCATGCTTCTATACTAACAAGATCATGAAGACAGCACTGCTGGAATTCCAGCCTGTGAGATCAGGCAGCATGGTAACTTGGAAACAAACTAATTTTGCAATGAGTTTTATCTCTGTGTTTTCCCTTATAGGAAGTTCTTTATTTTACACAACAGAACTCAGAAGAGAAAAGACCTGTTTGAAATGAAAACAACAAATGACAAGCAAGATTCTTCTCCAGTAACATGCCAAGCTGAATCATCTGAAATTATGAACATTCAGTGGGGAACAGCGCTTAAGAAATGATTACCCACACTTGTTTTTAACCTTCCATTGATGGCTGTAGAAAAATAAAACAGCTGTGACTTACAGTGCCTGCCCTAACAATGCAACCCCCAGGGCAGCATAAAACAGGCACACCAAAATTCCAACAACCCAAAGTTCTACATCAGTAGTCTCCAAGTGCATGTTTTACACATTGCTCAGGGCTCTTGTTAAAATGCAGATTCTTATTTGGAAGGTCTGAGTTAGGGCCCGTTTCATCATTTCTAACAGGCTCCCAGGTAAGCCCACTCACTGCTGCTGGTCCCTGACCTCCACTGGGCAGGTAACGAGGGACTCCATGACTCCGATTGTAGCCGTTTCTAGTTTGATTCATCCTCATCATGATCTTAATTTGCCACCTCGTCTTGCATTTAAAGATATTCTAAATTTCTTTTTGCCTCCTTCTCACCAGATTAGAAATATTATAAGACATTTGGAATGAACTCAGAAGAAGATAATTAAATAGTCTTCCTTGGAGACATTTAAGAATTGAAGTTCAGGAGACCTTTTTTAGATTTACTTTTGAGGATTTATTTTTTCTATTATTGTAGAAAATATGAAATACAGAGAAATTGTAATTAGGAGAAAAACCTCCCAGTATCTCACCATTCAGAGGTGGACTCTAAACTTATTAATAATTATTTCTCATGAAAATCAAATGTGTTTACATATTTTGGACCTAATTATTTTAATTTAACATTGCCTTATATACACGTGCTGTGTCATTAATTTTTCTCCTAAAAAAATGAGTTTTAGTATTTTAGTCTAGGGAGGTACTATAATTTATTGAATGGTTTTTCTTCATTCAGCAATTATATTGCTTCCAACTTTTTCTTATTTTAAATATCACCAAAAGATGATAGAAGTTTTTAATATCTATCATTGTTATAGCTTACTTTCATAAGTCTTAAAGGGGACAGTTGCTCTTCACCCACAAGGAAGTTCTCTTATGCTTTTTCTTTTCCGTTCTCTAAAAGAATATTCTCTAGAAGCCAAGCCCACTGTTTACTATTGATGTTGTTCAGGCTTTTAAAAAACTTACAACTGTGTTACCACCTATATCTACTAAGACGCATCTTAATTGAAAACCACTAATAGCTCCTCCATTTCTTTTCATTATTATTGATTACATTTTTTTTCCTTTGGTGGAGAGGACTAACTTTTAGCTATTTATTTTTCTTTCATTTATGTTTCAAAAATGACCCATTCTCAGTTTAAACAATTGGTATTCTAGGATACAAATCACCATAATGAAAAAAGTAAGTTTTATTGCCTACCCATCCTCTGACGCAGGGTGCTGTCCCATAATCAAATTTAACGTCTCTCCCGTTTCCTCCTCCCCAAACACACACAGTCTTCCCCTCCTACCTCCTCCTGCCTAGGAGAACCAGGTAGTTTTCCATAAATACAAACTAAATTACCTGGTTGCGTTTGTGGGGATGACATCACAATAGCCACCCTTAGGTTTATACCAGACTGGATTCTGTTTGTTTGGTTTTAAGTGATGAAAATATAATTTAAACTAGCTTTAAAAGGGGTACTAATAAATTCATTGTCTCTTATAACAAGGAGAATCAAAAGAAAAATTATTTTCAGCAATTCTCGGATTCAGGGATTTTATTTTATTCCTTTTAGTGCTACATCTTTCAGCTTCTCCTTTTCTCTGCTTTGGCTTTATTCTTGAGCAGGCTCTTCCCACCGAGCTAGCTACAAACACAGCCACTTGAAGTCCTAGGCGCCCACGTTGCTTGGCACCTGCGTTCACAGAAGAAGGTGGTGCTCCCTTTTTGGTAGTTCCAGCCAACCACTTCCCTATCAGAGGGCAAGGATTGACCTGGCCTTGGTCATGTTCCTATTTTTGAACCAATCTTTGAGGTTAAGAGATTCAATATTCTGATTGACTATCTCCCCAATTGTGTACCTGTCCCTGAAGTCATTAAGTACATTTACCATGACCTAAAACACAGGAGCTTAAACTGGAAAAGTTCAGTTCCCTATAAAAGAAATTAAGGCACTATTACTAAAATAAGAAAACAGACCAGCAGAAGACAAACTAATAGGTGTAGGTATAGTAACCATGCATTTCAGTTTGCCCAGGGAAGTCCTCGGTCATGCCTGTTGTCCTGGAATCCAGAATGGCTTATCATTTGTCTTGGATGTTTTCATGTTCAATGTATTTGTCTTAATAATGGAAATACAATCAGTCAAGGTAGATTAGCTAGATCTCTACAATCCCCACTTCTGCCATCATCTCAGATGATACCATACATAGATCTATTACTATTGATTTGGTTTATTGTTTGGCTACACTTGTATAATTTGCAATAAACCCTCTGGGCAGTAATGGGTTCAAAATATGAAAGAGCAAATTTCATGAAAAATGCATGATTGAATTTCTATGTATCAAAAATACTGATGATAAATGTGTGATTGGCACAAAACTTTTCAGGGTACCTACCATCCTCTTGTCACCACAGTAATATCACTATAAAATGGTTATAGGAAGCACAGGAGACACCACCCTGTGAAGAAGCATCAGTAGATATTTTAAATGTTGGTAGTTACGTGGGGAAGACTGTGTTTAAGATGGAGGATTCGTATGTGCTCTTACAGGAAGGAAGCCTGCATATCCCTCTGAGAAGCATGACTTTTCATTTAGATCAGATAACATTTTCTGCATTAATTGTGCTCATTTTGAATTCCAAGTTTTCTCGGACACGTGCGAAAGTGATAAGTATTAATATTTTGGATCTGTTTGCAAAAATAAAAATTAAAGAATAAAACTTGTATACTAGCATCATAAGATGTTCAAATAAAAGTCAGTTACTTTGAAAATTAGTTCAGTTTTTCTTGCCGTTTATGGATGAAATTTATGTTGTTTGTGGCAAAACATTTCATACTATTATAAATGTCATTATAATTTCAGTTGAAAAGTTCGAAACTAAAGAGCAAATAACTTTGGTGAAGTATAATATGATAAAAGTAATGTCCTTACTAAATTAAGGAGTCTATAATTAAGAAAATTATCTTCTTACAAAATTAACAATATCAACAATATTTTACCAAATGAAATGTAAGCCATACTTCTTAAAATTTACAAAGACTTTTATCATTTTACAAAATAAGAAAACTTTTTTCTGGTGAAGCTGATGTTGATCCAACACACACACACACACACACACACACACACACACACACACACACACACACATAGTTTAGCATGGCAGTAAATCCTTGATCTTTATTGCTGCCATCACTATAGGATTCTCAAAATGTTTGAGTCTTTTAAGAATCACGTCATAAATCAACCAAACGGTTCTACAATTGTATTCAACTTTTTATAAATTAATCACTTAAATTTTGGTTACATTTTATTCCAAATCATTTGGAAAGCTTTAAGCAAATCAAGCAACAAAAAAATTCACCTTTTGGCGATTTTAGCAAACTAAAATTATTAACAATATTTGTAAACAGGAAGACATGATTAAGTATTGAGGGATATACATGATTTACTTTTGAGGTTTTACAACTGTGCTTTGGAATATCTCAACTTGCAGGATATAACCTCAGATGATCCTCCCTTTTTGTACTGAGTGAATATACATTCTTTACCAGGATAGAATGAAATTGAGAAATCCTAGGATTTTGTACTATTTAATTTGGTGAAACATTCAAAGAAGTCATGAATAGGGACACTTATCTTAAAAGTTTTGACTTGTAAACATATGATATTATTTATGTTAGGGCAGTGCATGTATGTGTGTGAGAGAGAGAGAGAGAAAGAAAAAGAGAGAGAGAGACCTTTATTTCTGCAAATAATCACAATTAACCGTGGCTGCTTCTGGGTAGCAGAACAGCGGAGTTTGAGAGAGAGTGAATACAATTTTTCTTTTGAATCTTACTATTTGAAAATTTTAACTTGAGTGTACATTGCATTAATAATAATAAAAATGCTTCTTGATTTAAAGGCATAGATAAATACAATGTAATATTTGGAAGAATACTGTTCCAACACCCTCTATAGGTATTAGAGAGAAGTTTAGAGATCTTTTAAATTCACTTAAATAATTTTAATGCTGAGAAATTTGCATGCTATGCCTGGCCATGGAGAGCGATGTCTAGACATTAGTCCAGGTTTTAGGTATTGTCAAGGCTACCATTCTAGTTAATACTAATAAAGACAGACACATTTTGTTCATAAGGCGAATATTTTTGTTGCCAACTTATTGAGCTGCCATGTCTGCCACATAGTCACAAAATCCAAGTTCTTCCCTGTTAAAAAAAAGGTAACATATTAATCCTGGAAGTAGGTAATTGACTATTTTAATGCTGGAGGATTAATAGATGCTGCCTTTATATATTTCACCATGGTTACAATCTCAAAGGAAAGAATGAGCAGAGTTGCTACATTTGTTGAATTTACCTTGGCAGCAAAGAGCATTTTCACTGGCAGTGATCATGTACTTAGCTGATAAAGGAAAAAATATGTGTGGGAGACCACATGTGAGTATTAGGAGCCATTATTTTCTTTGAAATCTTCTTGGCTTCAAAGAAACTGTTAATTGTCATTCAAACTGCAACCCAAGCCACTTGAACAATGCTTTCTCTTTAAGATATGTTAGGTTGGTGACAGATACAGATATAGATGTAGATGCAGATAAGGATATTTTGCAATATTTAGGCAGTTCATGCTAAATAAATAAAATATCCAAACAGACCGTCTGCTGGTATTTTTCACACCAGCTTCTTTAGCAGCATAACACAATCATAATTTCTTTCAGGGCATAAACAGTTTTGTATCTGTGAGGGCATAATTCTGGATACAACTTTAGGTCCCAGAATAAACTGAAAGTTAATTTCATTTACTCATACACTCCACTCTAAGAGAATGTATTGTTTTCCCAGCGTTAAGAGGTATCAGGTCTCTCAGTGACACCATCTCAAACCATTTTAGTCAGAAACAGGTGAAGCAGAGAATGTTATCAAATAGCCATCCTGGATGAATTTTATGAGGCATTGACAACCATGACCCAATCTCAAACTATTTTACAAAACATTTACATTTCTCAGGAATGATTGCAGGAGTTCAGAAGGTTTTTACTGGGAAATTTGCTGAGAATCGGTCATGAACTTTACATAATGTCAAGAGTCTGACCTCCAAATGTGGTACCACACTGACATTCTGACAGTATTCTCATTTACTGACTTGCTGTGCAACGGAACACAAAGAAATAATGGTAAAAAGTAATGACAACTAGCCCAGTGCAGTATTTTGTCCATGCGAAGTAAGACAAAATCATGTGCAAAACTGCTTTAGTCTTCAATATGCCTGAACTCAGATACGGTATGGCTCCCTCTTCCCTTTTAAATTCCAGGTTAGGCATTTAGCTAAATGTAACCTCTTCTCTATTCTAAAAAACTAGAGTTCCCAAACACAGGGAAACGCTCTGTTCTTATAACAATTCCTCAAAAATAAAGAAAACCCAAGACCAAGAAAAGAATCAGCTCATCTTTGTGTCCTCAAAGGAAGAGTATTCTCAAGCAGAGGCTTCTGCTAAGCCGTAGACGGGGTGAGTGTTGAGATGAGGAGGAAGTATGAGGTTAAAATGCCACCAGAAGGGATAAGACCTGGGAAGGGGTGGCAACCGAGTTCTAAGACAGCCTTGGAGATTTCTGCCTCTCTTCACCTTGCATGTGGGCAGGACCTGTGAATCTGCTAAGGCGTCACTTCTATGATTGAGTAGTTGTATGGCAAAGGTAAGGGGGTAGTTTGATGTAATTAAAGTGCTTGATTGATTGACTTTAAGTTCATTAAAAGGGAGATTATCCTGTGTGGACCTGACCTAATCAGGTGATCTCTTTAAAAGACAGTCTAGCAGCCAGAGATTAAAAAGTCAGAGAGAGCTGAAACAGCAGAGAAGCTGGGCTTGAAGAAGCAAGTTGCCATAGGAGGAGAGGGCCAGAGGTAAGGTCTGATGGGTGAGCTGAAGGCCTCAGTCCTACAAACAATAAACTGAATTTTACCAGCAACCTGTGGGCTTCAACGCAGGCTGAAAGGTCCCTATGAGACCACAACCCAGGCTGACATTCTGATTTCACATTTGTAGGACCTGGGGTGGGGACCCAGCTAAGCTGTACCCAGACTCCTGACCAGTGAAAACTGTGAGAGAATACAGATCCTAAGCCATGACATTAAAACATACTCTTTTTCAGAAAGAAAAAAAATGTCAAGGAAACAGGAACCTAAGAAGCTTTGAACATGGAGAAAACTCAAGAGCTTTTTGTCACTTTAGGTTTCATGAGCAAAATAAGTAAATTCTCCCAATTTTTTTATTTAAAAATTTTTATTAAAAAATATTGTCACCCAAAATTGATTTTCTTGCCACCTGAATAGAATCACAGTATGCTTGTCTGAGTATATTTAACAATTCTTTTAAACAAAACCTTACTTTTAAAAGTAGAATGAGTCATTGTTCTAACAAGAAGAGCAGGAATGTGAGCCACATAAAGAGTGAATCAGATTTTATTCCAGACACCATCTTACACTTGTTTCATTAGGGCTTTAAAAGAATGAAAGTAATGGGATGCAGTATATTTAGAAATAATGCCCTCATAAGAAGAGAGGAGAGAGTACTGTGGAACATGAGGCGGGTCACAAGGTCATTTTATTTCCTTTTTTTGTTGTTGAGCTGGGAGTCTTATTCTGTCACACAGGCTGGAGTGCAATAGCATGATCTCGGCTCACTGCAAACTCCGCCCCTTGGTTTCAAGCGATTCTACTGTCTTAGCCTCCCGAGTAGCTGGGATTACTACTAGGCATGTACCACCACACCCAGCTCATTTTTGTATTTTTAGTAGAGATAGGGTTTTCCCATGTTAGCCTGGCCTCGAACTCTGGACCTCAGGTGATCCACCCACCTTGGCCTCCCAAACTTTACCTCCTTTTGTTGTTTGTTTTTGTTTGGGTTTTGAGACAGGATTTCACTCTGTTACTCAGGCTGGAGTGCAGTGGCTCAGTCACAGCTCACTGCAGCCTCAACTTCCCAGACTCAAGTGATCCTCCCACTTCAGCCTCCCAAGTATCTGGGACTACAGATGCATTTCACCATGCCTGGATAAATTTTTTGAATTTTAGTAGAGACAAAGTCTAGCTATGTTTCTCAGGCTTTTAATCCCTGAACTCAAATGATTCACCAGCCTCCCAAAGTCCTAGGACTACAGGAGTGAGCCACGGTACCCAGCCCCATCTTACTTTTGACTTTTTGATAAACTGCAGATAAAGCCATATGATTTGAGATTGTAACAAACAGACCTAAGCATGAAACACTCGAAAATAACAGAAGCTTTTTTCTTGCTCATGAAACAGGCTGGGGGATGCAGTCATGTAAACAAAGTGTCCCTCCTCCAAAGGATTTTTCCAGGACTTAGGCAGACGGTGGCTCTTCCATCTTCAATACAGCTTCCAAAGTCATCCTGGAGCTCATCAGCTCAGTCAGACTGAATGGGACTGAATCTAGAGGACCATATATGGGAAGCCTGGCTGGGTACAAACTATAAGAAGCACATCTCGTTTTCATTAGCATTTGAATGCTGAGAAATATATTAGTCAGCCAGCCATGTGCCTGGTGCTTCTATGATGAATGGAAGGAAGGTAAACATGGACTTTGGCAGACAATTGTAATCCCCTCCACAATGTCAGCTATTGCACTTATAGTGTCTTACTCTAAGAAGCCATAAGAAGATGGAAGTAAATAGAAAATATTTTAGTGTTATATAATAAAATAGACTATGCATGACAAATCTATTTCATTAACCTACCAGAAATTGTAATCCTATAAAATTAGGGTGAGATAACAGACCCCAAAATAAATTATCTTAGAAGTAACATCATCAAATTGAATTGATTTCATTAGACCTCAGTTATGAAAAACTCCAATGTTTCTACCAAACCAATAGGAATAAGGTAAATTTTAGAAAGAAAAAAAATATGACCTTCTACAGTCCACTTCTTTCATTCTTCAATGCAGATTTTACCCTCCACAAGTCATACCAGCCCACTAAATATAATGATCCTGAGAAAGGATTCAACTTCTTTGATTGCCGTAACTTCCAAATTCAGGCCTCCTTCATCAAACACACAAAGTGTTACATGCTCAGAGAAATCATGCTGCCATTTTCCTAACAATGTACATCAATTTTGTTTTGCAGATAAGCACTATAAGAACTTAACAGAAAAGAGCAGTTTTTTCAATGACAATGCATGACAGAAGCCAAAAGGTTTTAAAGCAAACATACAAATGTGTCATCTAATAGTCCATCAGCCAGCCCTTGTCACACTGATAAACCTTTTATCTCGCTTTCCCAGATTTTAATCAGCAGCCTGGTTTGCATGTTTCTTGTGTCACTGTGGCAACCAACCTAATGGGGATTCTTTATGCCCTGAGAAATCAACTCATTTGGGCCTAAATGAAACATTTCGCTGTCTTGTTTCATCTCCCGCTCTATTCACATTAACATAATAACTTTTAATTGGATTGTATTTGTGATTGGAGTCAGCAAAGGTGGCGTTCTCTCAGAGGAAACTGACTGCAAGGCAAGCTGCTGAGCCTCCATCTGGGAGAACTTTTTGAGCTATTACCATGGGGCATGATGACTTCAGGAAGTGTCGCCTCAAGACGCACCAGATGACTCATTTCTTCTGCATAATGGAAGTCCACCAAATTTATCATAAAGGCTTACAGACTCAAATATCTGAACTAGTTTATTGGTATTCAAAGGTTTATTCTCAAAAATAGAGCACTTACAAAAGGATACGAAAAATATAGGTAAATATTTGTATAATTTAAGAGATGGAGGGAACACCCCTAGGCCTGATACACACCACAGATCCATAGATAAAATGGCTTCTGTGTATAATTACATAGAAATACAACACATTTACAAATCAAAAGCAATATAAATGAAATAACAATGAAGTAAGGCAACATATTTGTAATTTATTTCACAGCCAAAGGGTTATTATTCTTAACATATAAAGAGGTCTAACAAATTAATACAAGAAACTGAAATAATACATATAGATATGTAATATAAAAAGAAATTTACTAAAAAAGTACAAATGTCCAATAAGCACAAGAGAAAAATATACTCAGGATTGAAAGATGTTTATATTATAAAGATAGCATTTCTTACTTTAAAAAAGTGATAAACAAGCTTTACCATTTTTTTCAGAGAACAAAGTAAGCATACTTTTCAATGTTCAATCTACTTTTCAAAATTATCTCTAGCAATGAGGCAAGAAAAAGAAATGAAAGGCAAGTAGATTGGAATAGAAGGAGTGAAACTATCTATATTTACATATGACATAATTGTTTATATAGAAAATTCCAAGGAATCCACCAAACACTATTAGAATGATAAAATGAGCCCAGCAAGGATGTAGAATACAAAATCAATATACAAACATCAAACATATTTTTATAAACTGGCAATGAACAACCTGCAAATACAATTAAGGAAACAATTCAATTTATCATAACATCAAAAAGAATAAAATACTTGGGAATAAATTTAACAAAAGAACTGCAAAGTGTGTACATTGAAAAAATTGCTAAAAGAAATTAAAGACCTAAATAAATGAAAAGACATCCTATGCTTACAGATTGGAAGATGTAATATTCTTGAGATGGCAATACTCCCAAATTGATCTACAGATTCAACACAATCTCTATCAAAATTAAAGTTGCTTTTTTTACAGGAATTGAGAATTTGATTCTAAAACATATATAGAAATTTGAGACCCAGGATAGCAAAACAAAACAACTAAACATATTAACAAAGAACAAACTTGGGGAAGTCACACTTCCCTATTTCAAAACTTACTACAAAGCTACAGTAATCAAGACACTGTAGTACTGGCATAAATAAAGATAGACATATTGGTCAATAAAATAGAATTGAGAGTCTAGAAATAAACCCTTACAGGGACAAATGGTTTTTGAAAAGGACCCCTTTGTGTACAAAAGGGACCAGACAGTTTTGTGCCCCAGTTTTTAAATTATTATTTCTACCTTTTTTTTCCGGTTGCCAATACAAAATTCTCCTCTCTTTTATCCAAATAACAACAAAAGTCAATCACAGAAAGTAACACGTTTACATAGGTGCCTTTCAATCCACCAACCTCATCATTACATCAGGCACACTCAGAATAACCCCTGTATATAATCACCAGAAAAAGAAAAACTAGGAATATCTTAATCAATTCCTGTCACACCAAAAGATAAAAAGCCAGCTGGGAGTGGTGGTTCATTCCTGTAATCCCAGCGTTTTGGGAGGGCCAAGACGGGAAGATGGCTTGAGCCCAGGAGTTACAGACAAGCCTGGGCAACATGGTGAGACCCTGTCTCTACAAAAAAATGAAAAAATTAGTCAGGTGTGGCTGTGCACAAACAAAATCCCAGCTACCAGGGAAGCTGAGGCACGGGATCACCCGAGCCCAGTGGGTGGAGGCTGCAGTGAGCTGTGATCGTACCGCTGTACTCCAGCCTAAGTGAAAGAACGATACCCTGTCTCAAAGAAAAAAGATGGAAAGCCAACAGTCTAACAAAATTTAGAAGTGAAATAGTTTTCAAAGTAATTATGACACTTAAATTCAATGTTTTATTTCTACATATACTGACATATTTGCTTATGTATTTAACTCAAATGTATTTTCTAGGTCTCATATGTGTCAGATGCTATACTAGACACTAGGAATGTCAAAAGGAATACTATTCACCCCCACCCCTGCAGGCTCATGGTAGTCAGGATCCGAGAATTCATTAAGAATGTCCTGATTTCTATCCCTCAAGGACAAGACATGGTGCTTGCTTCTTCAGCTATGAAACCTCATAGGACATAGTCCCTGCCTTTATTGAATGCACAGTTCTCTATAAAAGTGGATGAACAGATAGGAAGAAAAGGAAGGAAGGAAGGGAAAGAGGAGGGTAGATCTAGATTTGTGTAAATAAGTATAACAAAATTGTATAGAGGCAATATAAAGAGCATTGTAGGATTTGGTCACTTTTACGGAGTTTGAGCCTAATTCCATAGGCAATGGTAGGTCTCCCACCCAGAAAGGACAATTTCCCTTTAATCTGACCTATGGTTCCAGAGAAAATAAATAGCACTGAATGGATGTCACTACAAGTGCAAGTGACGTTATTCTGCCCTGTAAAAAATAATAGCAGCTATTAGATTTTTTCCTCAAGCTTTATCTGCAGTTGCAAACTAAACAGATATTTGTAGAAAATAGCCACCTAAAATGTTAATTTCATGAATGTTTGCAATAATCAAAGCTAAAAGGATTAATGAGTCTANTTGATATGGAAAGAATGGCAAATTAATTCAATGTTTTTAAAAGGATAAAAAAATCATCTGTTAACAAAATAAAAAAAATAACAAAGTCCACGAATTTAAAAGACATGTTTTTATTATTTTTCACAAGAGAAATACAAAATTAGAGTAAAGGGTGGGAGGAGAGTGAGGGTTGAAAAATTACCTATTGGGTACAGTGTTCAATATTTGGGTGAGTGTACAGGAGAAACTCAATCCTCACCATCACACATGTAATACCCATGTAACAAACAAGCACAGGCACCCCCTGAATCTAAAATTAAAAGTACAAGTGTTAATTTTTAAAAAAGAAATAAAAAATTAGAAATTATTGAGAAAAATGCATAAGCTAAAAAAAAGTTAGAAAATATATTATAAAAAGTTGAGAGCCAGCCTCTGAGTCAGTGTCTCTCACTGAGCCAAAACCGAATGGAAACTGTTCTGGGTTCCCTGGGGTCGGAGTCCTTTCTTTCTGTTTTCTCACAGTAGGCTGTGTAACTTTCGTCTTTGACGATTGTATGAGATAATACTTGTGCTATTTCCAAAGAATGCCATCTTTTTTTAACTTTTATTTTAGGTTCAGAGGTACATGTGAAGGTTTGTTACACAGGTAAACTCATGTCATGGGGGTTTGTTGTACGGATTATTTCATCACCCAGGTATTAAGCCCAGTACCCAATATTTATCTTTTCTGCTCCTCTCCCTTCTCCCACTCTCCACCCTCAAGCAGACCCCTGTGTCTGTCATTTCTCTCTTTGCATTCATGAGTTCTCATGACTTAGCTCCCACTCATAAGTGAGAATGTGTGATGTTTGGTTTTCTGTTCCTGTGTTAGTTTTCTAAGGATAATGGCCTCCAGCTCTACTCATGTTCCTGCAAAAGACATGATCTCATTCTTTTTTATAGCTGCCATTATCATTATTATTATTACTATTATTATATTGAGATGAAGTCTTGCTCTGTTGCCCAGGCTAGGGTCCAGTGGGTGGTCTTGGCTCACTGCAACCTCTGCTTCCCTGGTTCAAGCAATTTTCCTGCCTCAGCCTCCCAAGTAGGTGGGATTACAGGCACCTGCCACCACACCTGGCTAATTTTTGTATTTTTAGTAGAGACGAGGCTTTACCATCTTGGCCAGGCTGATCTTGAACTTCTGACCTCGTGATCTGCCTGTCTTGGCCTCCCAAAATGCTGGGATTACAGGTGTGAACCACAGCGCCCAGCTGCCTGCCATTATTAAAGTCAAAAAAATAACATGCTGGCGAGGTTGCGGAGAAAAGGAAACACTGTTGGTGGGAGAGTAAATTAGTTCAATCATTGTGGAAAGCAGCATGGAGATTCCGCAAAGAGCTAAAAGGAGAACTACCACTTGACCCAGCAATCCCATTACTGAGTATATGCCCAGAGGAATATAAATCATTCTACCATAAAGACACATGTACAGGAATGTTCATTGCAGCACTATTCACTAGAACATCATTTTAGGTTTATTTTTAGCAGAGTTAAGCCTCTCTAAACATTCGTTGCAAATTGACATGCTCCCCAATAAGTACATTTGGTGATGCCCAGGTCTTCTGATCGTAAATGCTGAATTTACACAAGTCTTTTTTGATAAATACTATTCAGGCAGGCTCAATAGCCATAGCAGTCATTGTGATGTTATCATACAATATCCACCCGTTCCTAATTTATCATCCAAGATAAGCCACCAACAAGCTGTAGCCTAAGCTCCTCTCTGAGCAAATTCATTATGTTCAAAATGTAGAAAAATAGTAGCAGAAGATAGAATTTTCTTACTCTTCTAAAAAAAGAGACATCCTACATTGTAAAAATGTAATGATTGTCACCAAAGGACCAAGAATGTGTTTTCAGACACCTGCAACCAAAGGGCCTGTTTTTACTGATTAAAGGTAATCAATTAAAGGTGAGAGAGGTAATCATAATCATCACCATCTTTTTGAGTGTCCATTATATGCATGACAGCAAGGTAAGCACTTCACACACATTTGCAGTACATTTCATTTGCTCCTTAAAACAGCTCTTTAAGGAGGCATTACTTCCTAGCTTCATTTTGCAGAAAAGGCAACAGGTCTGGAGCATTAACTGACTTGCCAAAGTTTGCACAAAAAAGTGACAGAGAGGAGATTCAAAGGTAGCACACCATTACCTCTAAACAGGTCTTCAGAGAATTCAGATTAATTCCACATCACCAATAAGAGTTGTTTTCTGTCGTTTGTTGGGTGGTTGGTTTCAGACTTTTGCCCCTCTTGACCTGAATGCTATCATCTGGGAAACAGGTGAAGGAGAGGAAACACAACATGGAATTCCTCCAAGCGGGACCTGAGGAGCCGCACAATTCGAATCACCACGTAATTGCTACGTGGTGGTGTGCACCATACTGCAACAATTGTTTCCAGTTTGTTGTTGTTGTTAATATACTAACTCAAAATTCTGGAGAATTTTTAATCTGGTCATAAACAGAAAGATTATAGGCAGTGTCTATGCATTCAAGGCTCAATAAAACCACACAGAAGTTTATTCTAATTTTTTTTTTTTTTTAGGTGGAGTCTCACTCTGTTGTCCAGGCTGGAGTGCAATAGTGCCATCTCAGCTCACTGCAACCTCCACCTCCAGGGTTCAATCGATTCTCCTGCCTCAGCCTCCCGAGTAGCTGGGACTACGGGCGCACGCTACCGTGCTCAGTGAATTTTTGTATTTTTAGTAGAGACGGGGTTTCACCGTGTTGGCCAGGATGAGTCTCCATCTTTTGACCTCGTGATCCGCCTGCCTCAGGCTCCCAAAGTGCTGGAATTACAAGCATGAGACATCGTGCCCAGCCAAATTTGTTCTAATTTTATCTGTACATCTATGAAATGACCCAATAAGTGACCCTACACAGTGTCTGTTAGCGCTGTTGCTTTAAGAAGACCTTTGTTAACTAAGTTTGCAAATATAAAAAAGGCCTCTGATCAATTTAGGAAACGTGTCTTCTCCCAAGTGTTCTGAATTCTACCTCCTAAAGCCGTTTCCTTTCCCACGTGATAGTGTAGCAGAAGTTTTAAGATGGGTTTAACTGTCCTATAACTTTGATGTTTTATCTTTTTATACAGATTTCTCCTTCAGGAAAATAGTCTTTTGTGAACAACAGCACACCTACCTATTTAAAAAAATAGACTAAAAGTTTTTTCCTGCCTTCCTGCACTCCCTTCCCTTAGGCAAAAATTGTTCCCAAATTGTACCCACCATTCTTAATAAACTTGCTTTTGCCTTTGTGATGCTACTTTTCATAGAAAAAAGGGGAAAAAAAGAAGTGGCATGGGGAAGTACAGATATTGCTGAATGGTGTATGCCACCCCTACTGCTGTATCTCAAAGATTCCTTGGGTTTTTCTCTAGTGAATGTTCAGCTACCCCTTTGCTCTCAAAATCTAGAGGTCTTAGAGGTCTTTGCAGTGATTCCAACATGTGAAGCCTGGACACATATATATGCCGTCTGTACATCCACAAGTTTTTTACTGGAGAAAAATTACTTGAAACTAATAGGAAAAACTAACCCTGTGGAAACCTTTCTCGTTCAAGCTTTTCATCATTGCTATAAAGCGAAATAAAGAAATGTAAAATCCAAGATTCTACCTCAAAATCTTTATTATCATCTGCATTCTAACTTTAAAGGACGTACGTTTTTAGATACTTGGCCGCTTTTCTCTTCATTTGACCATTACTAAGAGTTGTAAGGAGTTCAAGAGGAGAAAATTTTTTAAATTATTTAAGACAATTTTTCTAAAAGAAGATAAAATTGAGTTGATTTTTGTCTTCAGATAGTTTTGCCATTTTTCTACCCTTTGTTTTTTTATACTTTTTGGTGCTGAAGATTTCTGAATCCTATTCTGAAAATTTACTCTTTTTTATGATTAAAAAAAAAACAAGTTAGAAGTTCTTTGAACTTTCACTTGTTTTATTTTGTCTAAAAGGCTTTTCACCTCGCAACATCACTGATAAATCAGTGGGTCCAGAAGTATTGTAGCTACTTCCCCATGAGACTATGTGGTTTTCTAGGCTGTAAGTTTGGTTTCTATGATTGGGACAAAATAAAAGTCTGAGCGGGACTCAGGCTTCAATGTTGACCTGGTTCTTGAACAGAAGTGTACTTTGACAGCACATGCAAGGGTGGAAAACAGGACTCTCATGACTAACCAAACTTTGTCAAAGTCTCATCAAAACAGATCTTGGCAAACAGGTCTTAACAATGAATAGTACCAGATTACAAAATGAGTATGCGCATATTACCAACGGCTTAAGAAAAACGCCAGGAGAAATGCAACAAGATGCTTTCTCCCAGTGCAAGCCTCATCTCAGTCTGAATCCAGTGCTGCTTCCATGTAGGAATTTTGATTCAAGGTATACATTCAGAGATCCTTTGAGAACTCAATTAACAGCACTATTCTGTCTTCCTATTTTTCTGGCTACAGATCACTACTGAGACACCTAAAAGAATCCTAGAGTCACCTGTCATGGTAATGGTGCACATCCCAGAGGTAAGAATGTAAATACTAGAAAATATACTGTCCTCTTCCCATTCATTTGTTTCTGACAGGGCAGTAAACACCATCCTGCAAGTCATGTCTTCATGATATTGAGTAAAGCAATAATCTCCAGAATGATGTCTATGTCCTTCCAGACAATCACAAGGTTATAAAACCTATTGAGCACTTAATGTATGCCAGGCTCTGTGCCAAGCACTTTGCATATATTTTCTCATTTGAGCCTTACAACTATCACGAGAGGGAGGTATCGTTAGCCTCATTGACAGATGAGAAAACTAAGGGTTAAGTTACTCACATGAAGTCACAGAGCCATTAATTGTCAGTCATAGTGAAGGACTCTAACCTGTGCTCTCAATCACTACAATCTCCAGTCTTAAAAGAGTCTACAGTCTAGTTGAACAGACAAAATATTGCCACATGAAATACTGGCATAATAATAATAATAAAAAGACACCAAAAATCAAAATACGTACAAAGATTCTTTTATTCTTTTTCCTATACTATCTCTTTAGATAGCATAAATGAATAATAAATTGGAAAGAAAGTATACAGTGATCTTTACTAAGAGTTTTAAGGAGTTCAAGAGGAAAAATTTTAAAAAATTATTTAAGAAAATTATTTTAAAAAGAAGATAAAATTGAGTTGATTTTTGTCTGGCAGGTAGCATTTGAAGATCAGAAGTGTTTCCAGTCTTGTAGGAGAATGTTGAGGCTATCTTCGTAATACACAACATATATACTTCTGTTTAATAAAAACTTCAGGAAGAATAAACCATTCTTTTCATGGCTGCTAATGTTAAGTAGGAAATCAGGTTCCTATAGGGAACCTTATTTTAAAGCTCGTAAGCTTTGACTGAGTAATCCATTTCTAGAAATACTTTTCAAAGAACTGGAAGACATTCAGAAGAAAATAATAATTTATTCATCCAAAGCATTTTGATTGAGTGCTCACCATACCTGTACTGCAAACTGTGCTGGGTCCTATGACACAGCGGTGAGCAAGACTAGGAAGTTCCTCCCAGACTTTCTGAGAGCATCATTTACAATAATGAAAAATTGCTTTCAAATGAAACATTCAACAATGCAGGGATGTATAAATAAACTGTATTATGGGCACAGAACTTAATACTAAGCATCCATGAAAAATCATATATACAAATATATTTAATAGCGCTGGATAATATTCACAGTAATGCACTGAAAAAAAACAGAAAAAGAAAAAAAAATATTTGCCTCTGGGACTATGTGGCTTTTCAATTCATATTGCAATATGAATAAAAATCTGAGAAGGACACAAGCAAAGTCAGTTTTTAAGTGTTGCTTGCATTATGATTCCAATTTTAAGAATATTTATATGAGTACTCCAATATTAAAGTATGCATTTTTACCTATACTTAAATAAATGTGGTTATTTCCTAATGGCAGCATTGTGTCCAACTTTTATATTCTTTTTTATATGTCTCTATGCTTTCTAAAATGAGAATGTTTGACTTTTATAATCAGGAAAAAATATTTTGAAATAAAATAAGAACAAGAATTAAGCAGCTTCCTTCACATATGTTACTGTCCTTCTTTCAAATGATAGCAGAAAAAAAAATAATAATTGTGCTGTTTCCTTACACTGGAGAGCTCTCCCACGTGTCTCCATATTTTTAGTTCCTGTTTGTGGAATTAGAGCCCATGCCATAAAAGTGAGGCAGAATCCTTTTAAATTATAAGATTCAATTGATTCCATTTCTTGTTCCGTTGGTCTTATATCCGGGAACTGGAAGCACAGGTTTTGTCTCTAAGATAACCTGCAATGAATCAGAACATCCAGCTTTTTTTTTTTTTTTTTCTTAAGATGGACTCTCACTCTGTCACCCAGGCTGGAGAGCAACGGTGCAATCTTGGCCCACTGTAACCTCCACCTCTCTGGTTCAAGCAATTCTCCTGCCCCAGCCTCCCAAATAGCTGGGCCTACAGGTGCCCACCGCCACCCCTGGCTAATTTTTTGTGTGTTTTCAGTAGAGATGGACTTTCACTATGTTGGCCAGGCTGGTGTTGAACTCCTGACCTCATGATTCACTCCTTTGGCCTCCTAAACTGCTGGAGTTACAGGCATGAGCCACTGTACCCAGCCAAATCATCCAGCTTTTATGGCTTCATGTCCATCATGTCTGGGCAGTTCCAGCTTGAGACAAACAGTCTTCCAGTGAATTTACAAGGTAGATTGCAAGAACCTTGCAAAGTTCAGAAAACCACAAGTCACATAAAAAATAGGTCTGAGAAAGTAGGCTTTCGAAACTCCTTCCTTAAAAACAAAGTGACTAATACCTAAGATATTTCTATAAACACACTCAACACATAGTAGGTATTTAATACACATTAGTTTCCATTCCTCTTTCTATTTATTTTAATCCTATCTGAAAACAACATGTAGTCATAAATTTTTATAGCTGAGTCAAACTGTCAGAAAAATGGAAGGAATGTTTGCATTGCCATTGTGATAATGTTGTTGGGAAAAGTTTGTTCCATGAATGGCTGGGGGTTTGTTTGTTTTGTTTTGTTTTCTTTTAATGACCAAATAGTCAACACAGTAGGAATATATTACATGAGACTAGACTAGAAATATATTACATGAGACTTGGAAAAGATAACTCATAAAAGTTAGAATTTTATCATTGGCCAGTGGAGTGTTTTTTTTTTTTTTTCCAATAAAATAAGAAAATCTGAACTGAGGATCCGTTTGTGGAAAACACATGATGTAAATAATCTGAATACTGCTTTTAACTTAGGGTTAGAAGTCCTGCTTCAACGGAACTTTCTTTCACCTGGTTCTCCTTTTCATATTCCAACATTGGAGCCAGGATTGAAATCCTGGATTTTTTCAGGTGCCTGCATTTTAAAAGATTTTGTTTATGTTAAGGCTGGTCACTTTAATAGATATGTTTTAAGGAAAACATTACCTTTGTGTGACCTTTGGGATTTGAAGGTGAAAATTCAGTCACTGGAAAAAAAGCCATACCCGTTGTTAAGGGTGAAATCTTTAACATTAAAGACAATTGTGTCTCATCCTGTGAATGTCTTCATACTGCAATTAGAAAAAAAAAAAAAAAGGTTGAATCACAGCAGGGACAAAGTCAGTTCTGACGGATCATGATTCTTAACTAGAAAAACATAGCCTGGTCAAAAATAAGTGTGTTAAAGAAAAATAAATAAATGAGTAGAATTTTGTGAAAGCAGCAAAACATTTTCAGTGATCCTTTCAAAAGCAAGCTTCAATCCCTCAACCCCTCCCAATTCTTAATTTGTTATTATAAGCTAAGCACTTTGCCTCCAAAGGGAAGAATAAAATTGTGCCAGTTATCATATATCAGAATTACACAAGACATCATCTGTTAATGATCATTTATTCCTAGCTACTTGAAGAATAATATCCAGTAATTATAGCAAATGTAAGTCAAATAGTAATAGCATACTTTACATAGTATAGTAATTATAAGTTATGTCCATGCACCCGGGACAAGGGTCTTTTATGCTTGGTATTAAATCTGTTCTGCAATTTATTCGTAATACCATCGCTGGGGTTGAAGAAAAGAAGCTTGCCTGCAGAAAGGAAACTTGTCGTCCTTTCACATTTCCAGTAAGTCATTTGAAGAAAACCGTTCTTTCCATGCCTTGCTAAACCCAATTACCACCAAGACATCATAAACAAATATTCATTGCATTCACAGCTAGTTCTTTATTGCACAATGCAAAATGTATTGTTAAATTTAAACCATTTAAAAGGAGTAAGCGCTCAGATTTCTGCATTCATTTTAAACTTAATTGAAAAAAATCAAGCATGTGTTGCAATATTTTCTTATTTAGAGACTGCTTCTAAATGAACAATCATATAATACTCTCAAGTATAGCAAATGCCAGACAAAAATGTGGGCATCTCTGGCTTTGATATTTGGTAATACGGAGATCTACCAGTTGCTTCAGTGGAAAGATGCTAAATAAAAGTTTCATAAAGTTTTAGGATAAAGCAAAACTATTTAAAAATAACTTGATTCTCCTGAATCCCACTCAAGAGAATTAGTTGATGTGAGTCTTTTGAATGCTCAGAGCACACTTTGAAGCATTCCACACCACTGCTGCTGTCTTACCTCTCTGAAGCTAATAGATCCATTAACCATGTATGTCCATAATTCCAGTCTATGGTGGGAAGTTGGCGGGGGGGAGGGGGGACTTGAATTGATAATTCGAGAAAGAAATTCTCATAAGAAAAGACGCTCCAAAGCCCTTCGAAATTTGATTTATACCAATCACTCTAGGCCTGTTCAACACACAACACTCAGTGGCATCTCCAGCCATAGTGAAAGAATCTCCCTCCAGCCATTCTCTCCTACAAAAGTCACTCTTTTGTAACACACACTCCTCCTCTATTAATTCATCTGGTAAACAACAACCTATCACTCAGGTTTTAACTAAGGTGTCACCTCCTCCAGGAAGCTTTCCATGCCCACCTCCACCCCTTAGCCTCACTGATGTGCTCTGTTAATATCCTTTACTTTTTCCTGATGGTGATCTGAATCATATTTCATTACAACTGCTTGTTTATTTTCCTACTAATCCCTTCTCATAGCATGCAGGGGGGATCTATCATTCCAACTCAACATCAAGTTTCTAGTACCTACCACATGGACTGGCACAAAGCAGAGGTCCAGTACATATTTGTTTTATTGATGAATGACCTTAGGTCTAGCTTCTCATACTGCTGTTCACAGTAAAGCTTTGGGAGTGGAGGGAGAGAGAAGGGTGAGTTTATAGGCACGGGCCAAAATTTATTAGGGTGTACTGGGAAATAGTCTACCTTGGTACGGTTAAGTGTGCTCACTTAATCTTCAAGTAGATTCTTTCCTACCTTCTCTTCTTTCTCTGTCCTTCCTGAACTAATTTTATACATTTTAGCTTCTCAGAACCTTTGTTCATGTGTATTATAAAATTCCATGAAGGGCATTTTCCAACCTTATTTCCTCATGAAATACATTGTTCTGGAGGTACCCACTGAGATTTCAGAAAAAAATGGTATTCAAGGAACACAATTTGAGAAGCTCTGCCCTGGGTCACCATTTTTGTGATTTTATATGTTTAAACCCCTACATCTATAAAATGGGGATGCAAATTGTCTGCAATGATCTAATAGGAACAATAAATGTGCTATGAGTCAAAGCATCTATTGATCTCAGAGATCTATGGCTTGATAAAGACTCGAAAGAGAAGCATCTCTTGAATGAAGAAATGGAAAAGATCTGCACAGTAACACTTATATATATTCATAAATTTCAATTTTTCTACACATTTCCAGACTCCCACTTATCACCAAATAGCATTTCTTAAGCATGTGGTTCTTTTGCCTGTGTTTTAATAATTAAGTAAACAATCTCTGAATTAATAGATGAATGAGTAAATGATGATCTTCTCACAATTTCTCTCTCTCATCACCTTTTAGGACAAACTTTGTAAAGGAAAGTGTAACCCAATAGCAAAAGCATGGAATCAACCTAAATGCTCATCAATGATAGACTGGATAAAGAAAATGTGGTACGGATCCAGGCACGGTGGCTCACGCCTGTAATCCAGCACTTTGGGAGGCCAAAACAGGCGGATCACTTGAGGTCAGGAGTTACACACCAACCTGGCCAACCTGGTGAAACCCTGTCTCTATTAACAATACAAAAATTAGCCAGGTATTTTGGCTGGCGCCTGTAATCCCAGCTACTCAAGAGACTGAGGCAGGAGAATTGCTTGGGCCTGGGAAGTGGAGGTTGCAGTGAGCTGAGATTGTGCACTACCCTCCAGCCTGGATGACAGAGCAAGACTTTGTCTCAAAAAAAAAAAAGAAAAGAAAAAAGAAAAGAAAATGTGGCATATATATATTATATATATATGCCACATTTTCTTTTCTTTTTTCTTTTTTATACATTATATATATATAATGTGTATACACACACACACACACACACACACACACACACCATGGAATACTGTGCAGCCATTAAAAGGGATGAGATCACTTCCTTTGCAGGGACGTGGATGGACCTGGAAGCCATTATTCTTAGCAAACTAACACAGGAATGGAAAACCAAGTACCACATGTTCTCACTTGTAAGTGGGAGCTGAATCATGCCAACACATGGACACATGGGGGTGAACAACAGATACTGGGGCCTGTGGGAGGGTAGGGAGTGGGAAGAGGGACAACATCAGGAAGAATAGCTAATGGATGCTGGGCTTAATACCTAGGTGATGGAATGATCTGTGCAGCTAAGCACCGTGGCACATTTACCTACGTAACAAACCTGCACATCTTGCACATGTACCCCTGAACTTAGAATAAAAGTTAGAAATTTTTTAAAAAATTAAAAGATGAAACTGTAAGCAAGAGAATGTAATTGAGAAGGCTTCCACATTCCATCTCTTCCCAGTCTTATGCACACATCACTGATGTACATTAACTGAAATGCAGTTAATGAAGAAATTTTTCTCATTTCCTTTTTTTCCACCAGAATTGTCTTTCGAGAATACTGCTGATACTAGCCCAACTAAAGAATATCAGAGTGAATGGTTAACTTCTAGAATTCTGCTATTAGAAGAGGAGAAAAGAAAAAAGAAAGGGTCAGATGAGCTAATGTTATTATGTTCAAGTATAAAAGGCGTAACAAGCATAAACTTACAAGCCTATAATGTTATTAAGGAATTTTGGAGAATCAAGCTAAATTCTCACTGTCCATGCTGAAATGATGCCTTTGTGTTTCACAATATTTCCATCATCTACTGTGTATGAGGGGACTGAGAAAAACATTTAGGATTTTTTTTTAACCACAAGATTATTGCTAATCACTCAGGGGTAAGGATGAAATAATTTTCATGATTGAGATCAGTAGCACTCAAATTAAATTTTAGAAAATAGAGAAACACGCTGGGTGTGGTGGCTCACGCCTGTAATCCCAGCATTTTGGGAGGCTGAGGCAGGTGGATCACCTGGGGTCAGGAGTTCAAGACCAGCCTGGCCAACATGGCAAAACACCGTCTCTGCTAAAAATACAAAAATTAGCTGGGCATAGAGGCAAGTGCCTGTAGTCCCAGCTACTCAGGAGGCTGAGGCAGGAAAATAGCTGGACCCCGGAAGGCGGAGGTTGCAGTGAGC
>NW_016107335.1:9974651-10079783 GCF_001604975.1 Cebus imitator
AAAAAAAAAAAAAAAAAAAAAAAAAAAAAAAAAAAAAAAAAAAAAAAAAAAAAAAGAAAAGAAAAGAAAGAAGGAAGGAAGGAAGGGAGAAAGAGAGGGAAAAAAAAGAAAAGAGGAATAATTTGAGAAGAGAAAGGGCCATAAGACTCTCCACGAGTCTTATATTTGGCAATTGCCAACATAAATAAAATTAAGTGCAATCAAATTAAATCAAATGAGTACAGCCAGTGTTTTTGACATTGTTACTTTTAAACTTAGCCTATACCCAACATCTAAACATCCATTTAAAAGATGAAACCTTAAGTTAGTCTTGTATATATGGTATGTATATGGCATGATACACGGATACCTAGAAGCATCTAGCAGTTTTGGCTCTATGATTCCATGGTTAGGCTTCATTTGGTTAAAAGACCTGAAAAAAAATTGACTTGGGGGACAAAGGGGACTGGTTTATCATAGAATGCATAGAAGGTGTGGAAAGTTAGACTACGGAGAGAGCTAAGATGTGGCTAGGATTCAAGTGTAACTGGAACTAAAAACTCAGAAGGTCACCTGTGGTCTCATTGGTTTGGTTCTCTCTGCAGGTCAACTTGTGTCTAACCCTGCAAACTAGCTTTCCCCACAGAGTGGGAAACATAGGACCATCATATTAGTTTTCTGAGCTATGTAAAAATTCCCACAAACTAAGCAGCATAAAACAATTTTTATAAATAAATCTCCCAGTTCCTGTGGGTTAGAAGTGAAGGCTTGGCTTATCTGGGTCTTCTGCTTAGAGCTTCAAGTGCCTTCAGTGACGCTGTCAACCAGGGCTTGATCCTAATCAGAGGCTTGGCTGGGGAAGGATCTAGTTCCCAGCTCCTTCTGGTCACTGCTAAAATTCATTTCCTTGTGTTTGCGGTATTCATGGAAGCTTGCTTCTCAACGCCAGGCCATGATGGAGTCTTCTATAATTAATGTAATCACAAGAATGGCAGCCTTCTCCTTTGCCGTTCTTAGTGAAGGTTAGAATCAAGTCCCAGGTTCTGCCCTTGGCCAAAGTGAAGGTATTATGCAAACGAACACCAGAAACAGGGATGTGGGGGTCCCCTTAAAGTCCATCCACCGCAGCCACTAAGAACCTAGGAATTACACACCTTTTAGCTCTACTACTAGAAAATAACGGTCTCTTTCTCTTTGCTGTCTCTCTCTGTCTCTATCTCTCTCTCTCTTGCTCTCTTGCCCTCTCTCTCCTTTTGTTCTAGTTTGTCCTGTTTGGAAAATCCTAGGGAAAGATTCTAACTGACTGTTACTGGACCAGTCAACGGCAGCCAAGGGTGTGCATCTCCTTGGCAAAGTGTATTTTCCAAGAAATGGGGAATCGGGGTTCAAGTTCCCAAGCCCCAGTTCTCTGAAACCATGTTTACAGTGTTTTAGAAGATCTGACCCATTACATGGCTTTGTGTGTCTTTTGAACTTGAAGATCTAGTTTTCTTCACAACTTCAGAGTGAGGGAAGAATTTTCTTTTACCTACAAACAGTGTCAGATAGGCTGCAATCTTTGGTCTTAGGACTCAGAGGAAAATACTTTACTTTTATTTTTAATTTAATTCATGTATCATTTTTGAGACAGGGTCTAACTCTGTAACCCACACAGGAGTGCAGTGGCATGGTCATGGGTCACTGCAGCCTTTACCTTCTGGGCTCAAGCTATCCCCTCACCTCAGCCTCCTGAGTAGCTGGGACTACAGGCATGCACCACCACACCAGGCTATTTTCTTGTGGTTTTTTTTTCTTTTTCCTTCCTAGAGATGGTGTCTAGCTATGTTGCCCAGGATGGTCTTAAACTCCTGGGCTCAAGCAATCCTCCCACCTCAGCCTCCCAAAGTACTGGGATTGCAGGTGTGAGCTACTGTGTCCAGCCAAGATAAACATTTTAAATCCAACAAAAAAGTCTGAAATAATTTTTCTGTAGTGAAATACAATTAAATGCCAAGTAAGCCTCCAAGTGTATTTATTCCCATTTGTCATCATTTGAAATAGAAAAATATCTATCCACTTCTTTTTAGTAACTAGTTAGATGTAGCCATACTAGAATAAATTCATGCTGCAGAATTACAAAATACTGCTTCGTTTCTCACTTTTTTTTTTTTGCCATGTCAGATGCAAATTGCAAGACTAAAATTCAAGATTTTTTAAAAATGGAGCCTCGCTCTGTTGCCCAGGTTGGAATGTAGTGGCATGATCTCAGCTCCCTGCAACCTTCACCTCCTGGGCTCGAGCAATTCTCCTGCCTCAGCCTCCCAAGTAGCTGAGATTGCAGGCGTCAGCCACCACAGCCTGCTAATTTTTGTATTTTAAGAGTGGCAGTGTTTCACCATGTTGGCCAGGCTGATCTCAAACTCCTAACCTCGAATGATCCACCCGCCTTGGCCTCCCAAAGTGCCGGGATTACAGGTGTGAGCCACCACTCCCATCCCCAAAAATGTTTTATGGTTTTTTTTTTTTTTAGTCTCCCTGGCCTAACTGGACCTACACAAAGACAAAATAGTACTGTGAAATTAATAGCTAGGGATGGAGCAAGGTAAACATAAATATGATAAAATGGAACCCCATCACCTAGGAACCAGTGAAAAACTTCTTTCTGTATTTTAAAACAATGCTATGAAAAACAGTACCCTAATCTTGACATTTTATACTTTTCAGTTAGTAGTGTTTATTTTTAGAAATCCAAAGCTACTGAAGACTTTTTTCCCTAACATTAATATGTTCAATTTTTATATTTAACACATGAAAAACACTAAAACAAAATTTCACTGAGCTTTTCATAACAGAAAATACCCCCACCACTGCATGTTTGAAAAAGATCACATTTGATAATTGGATAAAGAGGTACAAAATATTTAGAACTGTGATGTAAACTTTAAGAAATGCTAGAAAATAGAGTGAAGGATTCCCAAAAGAGCTGTTTTTGTTTGTTTGGGATGTTAAACCAGGAAAGCAAACTGCCAAATAAGAACAGAAACATAAATTAGATCAAGAGACAGCTAAGACATCTTTATGGAAAGAGAAAATTGATGAATCCAGCCTGGGAGAAAGAGGTGGAGTTAAAGTGCATAGCTTGTCTTCTGGCAAGCAATCCTTAAAGACAATGAACAGTAATGCTCTAAAAAATGTCACTTCTCAGGATGTCCTTTTTTATATGCATTTGCCAAGCAAAGGTGAAGTGTGAGGGCAACCCTTTATTGGAGTGGCCCATCTGTCAGATAAAACTAGACTTCCTGGAACCAGGACCTCAAATATCAACATGATGGACCTAACCCTTAAGGTTTTTAAGTTAACACTCCCCTAGAATTATTTGGCAGTGCATTTTTTAGATGAGATTAAAAAAAAAAAATCTTTTGAATATGGTAAATCCAGTGAAAATGTATCCTTATTGATTTAGGCATATTCTAAACATTTTTTTTTTCAATTTTTAAGTTCAGGAGTGTAAGTGCAAGTTGTTACACAGGTAAACTTGTGTCATGGGGGCTTGTTGTACAGATTATTTCATCACCCAAGTATTAAGGCTAGTAACTATTCGTTATTTTTCCTGATCCTCTCCCTCCTTCCACCCTCCACCCTCTGAAAGGCCCACGCATTCTCATCATTTAGCTCCTGTGAAAACATGCAGTATTTGGTTTTCTGTTCCTATGCTGGTTTGCTAAAAATAATGGCTTCCAGCTCCATCCATGTCCCTGCAAAGGACATGATCTCATTCTTCTTTGTGGCTATATAGTATTCCATGGTGTAGATGTACCACATTTTCTCTATCCGGGCTCTCACTGATGGGCATTTGGGTTGATTCCATGTCTTTGCTATTGTGAATAATGCCACAATAAACATGTGCATGCATGTGTTTTTATAACAGAGTAATTTATATTTTGGGGCACATGTGTGATACACAGAGACGTAAATTCATACAGAGTTAGCAAGTTGTTTAAAAAAAAGTTATCTGGGAGGAAAGCCAAACAATCCTCTGATTTGTGTGACATGAAAATTTAGTGTTGTAGGCTTTATGAAGGAGATATAGTCCACAGAAATCTTCACTAACTTTTGATTAACGGCAACTTTAACCATCCTCCAACCCTTAGTTCTATAAAGTTGATTATAGTCACCTTTTAAAATGAAGATAAATGGTGGTCTATGATTTCAAAAATAAGATAATTAGACAATATAATGATGATTATGGTGATGTTGGTAGCTGCCTCTCTTTCCTGACTACCTTCTAAAGAAGAGCATAGAAAAGGAGATATAAGCAAACTTTGGAATTCACTATATAAGTCTGGTTGGGAACCCAAGTGATTTAGAGTTAAAACCACGCTTTAAGTCTTAGGTTTTCTTTCATTTGTAAAGTGAACATAAAAATAATGCCTATCAGCTATGAGAATTTTCTGAAATGACATACATAAAGTGCCCAACACAGGGTAAAACTTAATAGACTAAGTTGTAATTATTACTGTGTATCATGTATTAGTCTACTACAGACTTATTGTTTGCTTAATCCCCAGAGCAACCCATTCTTTACAGATGAAGGAGACAGATTCAGAAAGGACAGATAGTGTGCAGAAGGCCAGATGATAATAAAGAGCAGAGCCAACATTTAACCTCAAGTCTGTCTACCTTCGGTGATCTGTTGTCTCCTACTTAGCAAAATAGAAGAAAAACTTTTTTTGTTATTGTTGTTTCTCTGAAGAACAGAGAAAATGGCATTCCAAAGAAAAGAAGGAAATAAATATTATACTCTATGGTGCTTCTGATAGACGGTTGTAAAGCTAAGTCTGATGTCTGGATGTAGCAAAGAAAATTCCAACCATGAAATCACTCTCTTTCTAGTCTCTTTAACATTGTCCTGCTTTTCTCCAGGACAATTAATTGTGATTTATGTATTAATTCATTAATTGTTAACCATCCCTTGTGCACTCAGTATTGGGTTAGGATCCATGTGGTTGCAGGCCAACAGAGGACGTTGACCTGTCTGTCAACTACAGGCATAAATTCCAAATTCACAGAGGAAGAAGAGAAGCTTCAAAAATGAATATTAGGTTGGTACAAAGGTAATTGCGGTTTTTACCATTCAAATTAATAGCAAATCAGCAATTACCTTTGCACCAACAATATAATTAAGTTGAATTAGAAAGCAGAGTAGCAGTTCAACCAGAGAGAGGGGTACAATCTAACAAATTCTTGGGGCATGTTATGTAGTAGATTAAAAAAAATTCAAGACCTTCAAGGCCCATGAGGCAATCTGTGATAGAAACTCAAAGTTTCTCAACCAGTATCAATGCATTGATATTAGAAATGGAAAAAAGAGACGAATAAAGAGGTATCTTCTTATTAAAATCATATGCAACATTGTTTTATTAGCTGATAAACTTTCGTGTTTATACCCTAAAAATATACCCATCAAAATAGATATTACCAAACAGACAATGACTAACTATAGTTACAGAATTGGAAGTCTATTACAAAACCCTTCAATGTATATGCATCGTTCATATTTTGAGAAGGGAGAGCTGTGTTTCTATTAGCATATGAAGTCATATATATGTATTTAGTTGGTCAATCATCAGGATGGCATATATGTTGAATTAGACTGGTTGACAATCTAGTGCTAATTTGGTTTAGCAACTTTTCCCAATGGATATTACAATGTGTCTCCTTGTAGAAGAGTCACCTATTAGTCATAATAACAAACCATAAGGTACATAGAATGCAGGGCTCCCTATCCTGGTTCCCTTTTTTACCGTCTCACTTTCCAGCAGCTATGATTGCCTCAAGCTGAGCTCTGGTTCTTCAAGCCAGAAAGTGCACGAGTTTTCCATTGAGTTCTAACCAGTCAGCAGTTCAGCATGTCTTGGACAGGCCCACTAGCAGCCTCAAAGCCATAAAAACAGAAACTCACACCTCGCTGTTCCCTTCACCTGGTGTCAGCTTGCCTCCTGGATCCACCTGCTCTGGGCCTCTTTCCAAATGCCCTCATAAAGGCTTTTTTTCCTTTTATGTTTTATCCAGAATATATAGTTATCTGTGAGAGGGTTAATCCAATTGGAGCTCACTCAGCTATAAACAAAAGAGGAACTCCCAACTTGACAGTAATAAAGTCAAAATTGCACTATTAGCATCATTTAAAGACTATCAAAGACTCTCTCCATATATTTTTTAAATATTTTTTTTACTGTGAAAGAAATACTTTCTTCCACTACAGAGAATTTCTGTAGAAAGCTCACAGATCTTCAAAAACAAGAAAATCATTTTATAATTTCAGACTGATTTGCTTTAAAAACTCAGTAACTACAAACTTTGGGTGATAATTACTATGGCTAATTTAGGCATTATGAAAGAGTCTTAAGCCACATCTATTACAAATGTCTTTTGAAGATAAACCAGAATGCAGGAGTTCTAATCATCTCACTTGCCTAATCAGTTTATCGTAAAGAAGTTGGCCATTAAGGAGTGTCTATTAGTAAAAGGAGGTTTTGAGATCATGAAACGTGTATATATATATGCATACATTATAGACGTCATAATTTAAGATTGAAATTAAGAATTGAAAGATGCTGAAAAGGAGATGCAAGAGGAAGAATAAATTAAACATATTGTCAAGCCATTTCTTTGTTGTTGCTAACTTTGGAACACTTCAGCCAGTCTCAATTTAGCTTTCTCTTAGTAGTTACAGTACTAGAACAGAGTTACAGCATTCTAAACTTGACATATATCTGACAGGAAATATGACCTGATAAATGAAATTGTATCTCTTTTTGTAAAACAAATCTAATTTTGAATTATTCAGAATCATTCTTCATCAGTCCATAAAGCCTTAGTAAAATAGCATGTTATTTATTCAATTATACTCAGTGATTGTAATTTTCACTACAAATAAATCTACAGCCATAATAAAGATAGATGTGTTAGTACTGTTTGCACATAAGGGATAGAGTGCAGCACCTGTTTTTACCCGTTAAGTCATTTGAAATGTCATTTGAGAAACAAACCTCAAAAAAAAATTTAATAAATCAATAAAAATAGACAAAGTTACCTTAAAAAGATAAAATGAACCCTAGGCCAGCAAGATTGGTTAGTAAGAGAATGATATACATATATTTACATGCCAAAAGAAAGAATGTGTGGACAGAAAGGTGTTACTCCCTCCTGAAGCAAAAGAAAAGAAATCATAAAAGCAGAGCTTAGCAAGCCAGGTGTGGAGGTATATACCTGTTTTCCCAGTCACAGTCCCTCCCGGCTGACTGAGAGAATCACTTGAGCTCAGGAGTTCAAGTCCAGCCTGGTCAACATAGCAAGATACCATCTTTAATTAAAAAAAAAAAAAAATCTTAGCAATGCTCACTCAAACAGGGTAGGTTTTAAGGAAGGAAAAGATATGATTTCATTTTAGAAAAATTACCTTTGGTAGCCCAAGGTCATTGTCCATAAGCCCAGTTTGATGTCATGTATACTCCTACTGTAAAGAGGGTATATCTGAAAATCCCATTTATTCATTTACTCATCTATTTATTTTACAATCTTCTACTGAGTGCCAACACTGGGAAAGATAGTGATAATATGGTGGAGAGGTCAATAGACAAAACCCACATCATGAAGCTTTTACTTTAATTGGAATGATAAGCAATAATTGAATATTCACACCTAGAATATAATTGCAGGTAATGGTCATTTCTAGGAAGGGAATGTTGAGGAGATTACAAAAATATCAAGAAATGGGCTCATGGTGGGTTAGAAACATACCCCAAGATCACACTATTCTAGATTGGCAGGGTGGGATTTGATCCTGGGCATTCTGGCTCTGGAGCCCATATTTGTAAATTACATGCATATTAGCAAAGCAAATATGCATAGAATGTAGCTTTAACCTATTTCTAGACAGGTTTCTTGTTTTTCAAAGTAAGTCTTGCTATTGGGCCAGCTCTCTCCGGGTTGTCTAGTCTCTGGTCCTTTACCCACATCAGTCATTTAAATCTTCTTTTCTATAAACAAATCTTGGAAGCCAGATTTGAGTTCTGTTACTGTGGCCATGCTGGTTCTTGACCCAGCCTTGATACTGTAATGCAGAAAGTCCATATTGAAGAGTTTACATTCGTAAGGTATTTTCTCTACAGTGGTTTGTATCTCTGCATACCGATTCCAATATTATAAAAGCTGGGAGAAGGGAGTTCAATTGTATAGTACATTGGAATGAGTAAAAACAATATATTCTTTAAAGATGCAGCACACACTGTTGCTTTTCATTCCATGTGTGGAATTGTGATACTAAAATGATTCTCTAAAAAACTCAAAGGGAATGCAGCCCATTGAGTTTCTTAAGAAAAGGGCAATCCTAGATTCACTGAAGTCTGATATATGACAAGCTTCATTTTCAACATGCTTTAAAAACATGATGCAACTCTAACAAGTCAGACTTTGTAACTTGGCAGAAGCAAAGTTTTGGAAATGTATTTATGTATGTGTTGGGTGTAAACTGTTATTGTACTGGAAAACTTCTTGAAAGGGATTTTCATAAGTCTCATCTTGTCTCTCTCAAGTGGCTGTTAAAAATAGAGACTTTATTGGCAACTATTTTTTGTGTGTGTGTTAGAGAAGGATTAGCTTAATCCTGGTGAAATATCTTAGCATTTTACTCTATTCAATTTTATACAACTAAAATTTTTATTATACACAATGCTAAAATAACTTCATATATCCTAAGTGAATCAAAAGTTATACATTTGTCAAGGCTGTTTTTACAGACCTGTGAAAACCAAAACACTCTTCTCTAAAAGATCTTCATTTGCTTTCCTACATACATCTAAACTATTTTAATTTTGGAGTAATACTTATTTCCTTTTTTTCTATAGAATGTTGGGAACCTCTATGTTCTTAATATAGTTTGATAGAATCAGTGAAGCAAACAGCAAACATTCTGAACTTCAGTAAAGTATGCAATTTATAAAACTATTTTACTTGAAAATAACCCTATTTAGATTTATTTATTTCTATTGTAGCTGTTCTTTCCCATTATAAAAAGTCCAATTATGGCTTTTTGTCCCTCAACCCCACATCTGGGCCAGTCCAAACCCAAGTTAAAAAGGCAAAATATGTCCTAATGCCCCATCAACCCCTTCATTTTCCTTTTTTTTTTTTCCCTTCTCTGCTGTTTACCCATTTTCCTTCCTATTTTCAAATATCAACTGCCCTTCCAAGAACAAAACATGAAATCATAAAATAATCTATCTTTGTCACTATTAGAACAATTTGAACTTAGGCTCCTGTGGTCCCTCTCACTGAAATATTTATTTATTTGTTTGTTTGTTTGTTTGTTTTGAGACGGAGTCTCACTCTGTCGCCCAGGCTGGAGTGCAGTGGTGCAAACTCAGCTCACTGTAACCTTCACCTCCTGGGTTCAGGCAATTCTCTTGCCTCAGCCTCTCGAGTAGCTGGGATTACAGGCACCTGCCACCAGGCTAATTTTTATAGTATTACAGGCACCTGCCACCAGGCTAATTTTTAATACTACAAAATACTATTTTATAGTATTAAATTTTATGGTATTAGTATTTATAGTAGAGACGGGGTTTCACTATGTTAGCCAGGCTGGTCTTGAACTCCTGATCGCAGTGATTCACCCGTCTTGGCCTCCCAAAGTGCTGGGATCACAGGCATCAGCCACCACTCTAGGCCTGAAGTATTTGTCTTTTAAACCTCATCTCCACTTTTGGGGGGAAAAAAGTGTGGTCTTGTTATAGAATTTTGAAGAATCATTTATCATGTATGTAACAGCATGCACCTGGTAGCTTCGTGATTTGGAGCTTCCAAGGTCAGTGACAAAAAGAACAGGAGATATGGAGGAGTCACAGCAACTCTTAACCACCTCCAAAGTCATCCTTTGCCCTCCCAGTCCATCGGCCGGACCCAGACACATGCCTCACCAGGAGGGCAGTGGGAAATGTGGGCCACACGTAGCTGGTTACTATTGCAGCTCCTTTGGGTCCTTCTTCCTATGCCTAATATGCCCAGCACTTCCCTGCAAGAGATAACCCCAAATGCTGGCCATTCACAGCACCCAGCTCAAAATCTAGACATTGCTCAATGGTGTCTTCATCAAACCTAGACATGACCCTTCTTGATCAGGAAATGTATAAACTAAAACAAACATGCTTTCCCCTAACTCTCACGCTTGAAACCCCATGGAGAAATGATGCTAGGAAAACCACAACCGACCCTCCTGTTTAGAAAGGGGAAAAGCAGAAGATAAAAGGCAGCTGCGGTCCCCAGTCATGGCTCGTGGCAATTCTGAGATGCTGCTGGATGAACATTGTAAGGCCTCCCACTTGGACAGTTCAAAAAGTGCCTCAATTAGCTTCCTTGCTGCTTCCCAGGTGCCACTGTATGGGAGCTCCCTTCTCATTCATTCCAACTTGGCCACACATGAAATGAGCACTGGAGAACATGCCCTCTCTGAAGGCTGATCAGCTTTTTCCACATACTTCCAGCTTGTGGTATTTTGAGAACACGAGTTGTTTTAAGCTTCATCAAAGGTTATTTGGGCCAGGCACCATTGGCTCATGCCTGTGATGCCAACACTCTCGGAGGCTGAGATAGAAGGATCACTTGAGGCCAGGAGCTCGAGACCAGCCTGGGCAAAATGGTGAGACCTCATCTCTATAATAAAATAAAAAAGAAAATTAGCTGGGCATGATGGCATGCACCTGTAGTCCCAGCTACTCAGGAGACAGAGGTGGGAGGATCACTTGTGTTCGGGAATTCAAGGCTGCAGTGAGGTAAGATTATGCCACTGCACTACAGCCTGGGCGACAGAGGGAGACCCCATCTCTAAAAATAATTGTATAGAAAGTTAAAATAATAATAATAATTTTAAAGGTTATTTTATCCAGGCTCAATGTCTTTGGCAGCTCATTTCTCTCCAAAACTAAGCAGGTTTATGATCTTAGATCTGGAAGCATTTGACTGCTGGCACAAGAAGTTTGGTGAGTGGCGACTGCCTACCACAGTTAGGCATAAATTTAATCCTCACAACAGCCTTGGTGTAAAAGCATTGCCATGTTGAGCATTTTAGAGATGAGGAACATAGGACCAGTTACTGTGAGAGGAAGAGTATCCTTGTAACATCTCAAATTACACCAGGTAGGGCATGCTGACCTTGCCAATATGATGTCATTTTTTATATACATTGGTGTATTGGATTGATCTACAGAGGTAACTACAAACGCCATGAGACATGAAATTTGAAAACTGAACTCTTTCCCAAAAATTCAGCACTTGAAGTGATCATTACGTTTATGTCATATACATGATTTATGTTTGTTTAACTCCACATACGTTAGGCTTTTTGTTGGTTTCTTTGCCTTTAAGCCAATCATGGAGATGTCATATTTTGTCAGTGAGGTGCCTGTCTCTCTAATTTGGGGCTCACCAGGAGAGACTGGGTACCACTTATTTGTTAAAACACGTAAAACTTTGAATTGCACAATTTAAACTTGTTAAGTGCCTTTTGCTGACTATGAGAAACATAACTCTAAAGTCTTTATTTGTCTCTGTGGCCTAATCCGTACAGGCACAGTCGGCTGTAGGTAATATCTGCTTGTTCTGATTTCTCATCAAGAGTTGTACAGAGCTTATGCTGTGGGACTGACGTTTCCAAATCACAGTTGAAAAGCATCACCAAGGCATTTTAGTCATGTCTAATTCTACACGGTACATGTGCCGCCTTTCCTTGGAGTATAATTTTGTGTTAGAAATGAATTGCATTAAAGTCACCTTAGAAACTGATTTAAATCCTGTCCTGCCAACACTCCTTGGAGGATACAGGTACATCTCTGAGTTCCCTACATGAAAACTCTACTTGCTTTCAGTGAGTTTTATAGTAATACAACCCTGGAAAATTCCCACCTCTCCTCCTGGCCCTCTCTCTCTCTCTTTTTCTCCTCTCACTCCTCCTTATTTGTAAAAATTTGATTGATACTGAAGATCTCAGACATTTCCAAAAGCAGACCATCTCTGACTTGCGACAGATGGTAGCAGGGCCAGGGTTTGGAGGAGGTAAGCAAGGCACTTGCTAGAGGCATGCAATTTATTAGCAAAAATACTCAGCAATCCAGTTAGGAACTATGTAAATGCAATATATTTTTTCAAACAATAATTAAAGTAAGGCACTCATGATGACCAAAATACCAAATTTTAGAGTAAAATACTGTTGTTCTTTGTTTGCTTTGCAATTCCACAATCCCCCTGTGACACAGGAAGAGTCACCTCCAATCAACCCTGGGCTCATGGCCGAAGAGGCCATCAGAGTCTTACCAGTGGGTTTATGGAAGTTGGCAAAGGAAGAGCCAGGAGCTTGGGCAAGATGGGGCTTTTTATATATCAGGTTTTTACTGTGGAACTGGTATTACTATCTTACTTGGTTCAAGATATAAGAGGATATTTTAATAAGTCCATTTGCTTAGGCTCTGAAACAGCTCGACCAGGCATTGAACAATGGCCGCGTCCTCGTCTTCTTGCGTTAGAGCGACTGGTCATCCATTCAGCCCTTCCCCTTCCTTTAGTTTCTCACTCTTCAAAACTATTCAGACTCCTCTTCCAACCAAATCTCCGGCTCTTTTCAGAGTGAAGGTTCAAGTGAGTCCAGGGTTTAGATGCAGAAACATTCAGCAAAGACTCAAAAGAAATGAAGACTTGAGATCAGAGGTATTCGCGGCTAAAATCAGACCAAAAATAGCGATTTTCATGAAACTCAGGAGTATTGAATTTCCACGTCTATTTCCGTACGTTATGTACAAAGTAAAATTTCTGTGGGCCGCACTGGAGTGTCGCCTGCTGTTTACCTACATTGCTTCCCTGAGAGACTGCTTTCCTGGTCCCAAACTACTCACTGATTTACAAATGAAATTTATGGGGACTACTCTGTACACTGAAGGCTGCCTGTTCTTATTTAGGAAAACGGTCTGTTTCATGCCAAAACCTAGAAAAAACTGCAAAAAATAAACAATACGAAAGTTAAATTAATCAAATAGATGTCTGGCTTATAATACAAAATAACCAACAAATAGTTTGATCTATGTGTATTGACCAGTTGTTTAAATATTTTCATAAAAAAACATTTATTTTTAACAGAATATATGAACTGTAATATATTCAATGATGCTGGGGAGATGTTTTTGAACTTTTTCCCTTGGTACATTTGTATTTTCATTTGTAAAATTCTTTGACTTTGTTCTGTTTGGAACAGTCTATTTCACTAGGTTTCATAAATGTTTTCTAATTTCTGAGAGAAAGATTCTTGCACACCCAGGCTTCTCATTAATTATTCTCATTTTGCTTAGTGTGTTTCTATCAGGATAAAAGATCACACAATAAAATACGCTTCCAGCACTCAACAAAATCCCTGATAAGGGAAACTTCTGTAATAACTTACACCTTTTGCAGTAGACTTCCACACATTCATTGGAATGTCTACTGATAGCTATTTTGCGTTAACATGTCACCAAAGACCAATTCAGTCGTTGCTTAGCCAGAACAAGCCCCCATTTCCAGAATCAACATTACCCTTTCCTCAGAGGGGAAGCTGTAAGCTGCTAAAGACTCATAGTAATGGACATGAGTCTATACATCAAGCCTGAACAGACACAGAGTAAATGGCATAGCGTGTGGTGAAATACGGTACTCAGGGTTCCTTTTCCAAACCCTAATGACTGTAATTCAATTAGGCTTATTGCCTGTTATTCAAGATGATACTATTGTAAAATTGGTTCTTTTGCATTACAAACTAACAATTAAAGAATCTGCTTTTTTGCTAAAAGAAGCCCTCTATTATAGAAACAGGATTTCATGTATTTAAAAACTTTTCCATTGTTTACTTTATCACTGGGGTCAGATAAATGAGCGGGAGTCAGAATTAGTCTCTTGACCTGGGATGGGGGAAGTGAAGAGAGAGAGCATCCCCAGAGTAAATTCACTGTGGATTTATTTGTATTTCCCTAGTGCAGAAATTACAAGAAGATTAGCAGTGTTAAAAGAACTTCTGGAAAGAGAAGGAGTCATATTCATACTATTATTTTTATTCCTATGTACTACAAGTAATCCTGAAATATTTTGTTACAGGGTATTTAAAGTAGCCTGTGAATCAAATATTTTCAATCTCAAAGTTTTTCATCATTAAAAAACTTTTCCCAGGCTAAGCTAACCAAAAGGAGTTTATGTATCGTTCCCTTATCTAACCGTGAAAATTATCTATGTATATAGTTTATGTTTAGATTAAAAAACAATTATACAGGTTCAAGGAATTTTCATGCAACTTAAATAATCATATCTGAGTAGATATGGTTCACAGGATGGGTTGGTATTATCTCTGCAACTGTAGACAAATTAATTGAATGTATCACTTTTAACAAGATGTCTGAAGTGCCATGTGAAGTTAACTGATTTTTGCCATGAAAATAGAACTTAGATGCTTGTATACAAAGTACAAATGTCAATCATATAACTACAGGACCTGGACATTTTGACCTAATATATGAATTTATACAAAACTCTTAGAATATTAAAGAATAAATGTCAAGAGCCATAGTTTTTATTCCAAAATTGCTTAGAAAATGTCCACATGTCACCTTTCTATTGTTCTTACTGAGCAATGCAAGCCTTAAGCTACCTGTTGCTCAAATATTCTGATATTCCTATTATTAGAGTTTCTCTGATGTAATATCCAGTTGACTTAGCTTAAGGTCGCTGATTCTGAAGTTGCCATGAACTGAAATGGAATGGAATTTTACACTGAACAAAAGTAGTGTTCCATGGGGCGTGTGTGTGTGTGTGTGTGTGTGTGTGTATCACATTTTCTTTAGCCAGTCATCTGTTGATGGACAATTGGGTTGATTCAATATCTTTGCTATTGTGACTAGTGTGATGATAGACATAGAGGTGCAGATATCTTTTTTATATGATTTATTTTTCTTTGGGTAGATACCCAATTGTGGGATTTTTGGATTAAATTAGGGTTTTAAACTTTTACTTCTTTAAGAAATCTCTGTCCTGTTTTCCTAGATGTTGTATGAATTGACATGCCCACCAGCAATGTCATTTCCAGCATACACTTCTTTAAAAGTGATCTTTTATATATTAAATATGTGTGTGTGTGTGTGTGTGTGTGTGTGTGTGTGTGTGTGTGTGTAAAATGTAATATATATACTATGCTCCTGAATTAGTCCTGGACAGTTTGGATCTACTCAAGATTACCCAAGGATTGGACTGAAGTTAGGGAAAGGGATGACATGCTCACAAGGTAAGTTCTCCAAACGTGTGTCAACTGTTGACAATTATGCCTACAAGCAAATGAAGGTCAACACATTTCTTTGGATGAAATTGATGTGTCTCTTTGGACTACACAGAAGATAGAAGCAACTCTGCCTAACACATGGTGTGAATACCACTGGTACACCTTCTGGCTATACTGGTGCCTGTGCACTTCTTAGAAAACTAGGTTGTTCTTCAGTTAAACTAATGAGAAAAATATTCCTTTTTTGACAGTTGGCAGACTCATATATCCAAAAATACCAGTCAAAACCTATGCCTAATTATTTTATAAATTATGTTGTGCTGTCACAGATTTCTCTTGGAGTCAAGCATATCCAAGCATTTTCACTCCTCCCCAGCCTGAGGCTGAGGGAAACACACCAATTGCCACCAGTCTTGTCTTGTTCATCCACCCTCACTCCTGGGGTTGTGGGGGAGGGGTTGTGTTTATCTCCTTGTCTGTGGGTGGTCCCTCTCAGTCTGCCTTGGATTAATATAATGGGACATCCACTTTAATTCCTATGCTATATGAAGATATTTCTTAAAATGGTTTCTTCCAGGGAGGTGGGGATGTGAACCTCCAACATGCTTTCTGCATGCGCTCTTCCTGCCAAAACAAAAGGAAAAATCACTTTTTAACAACTAGAATTATTTTTTATTTTCAGAATGAAACATTATAAGTTATGTTGTGTGTTAGGAATATAAACTTCTTCTTGAGCGCTGGATATACAATTCATCTTTGAAAATGCTTAGCACTGGAGAATACTTCTAGACCTGCCTCAATGATCTTCTGTGAATCACCCGCTTCTCACACTCACACAAATGCATGTGCGCATATGATCACTGCCATGGAATCCCCCTATTTCTAGTCTGATGCTTCTCATTCCTCTAGCAGAGCACACGTACTTCATTCACTAATAGAAGACCTAACATACAAATGCTCTTGGAAGAGATAATAAATGGCCTAAAATCACACTGAAGACTGAATGAAAATAATAAGTCTTCTCTCTGACCATGTGTAACAATTATCATTCTTTGGACTGCAATTAACAGAAAACCTGACTCATCCAGATCAAACAAAGAAATAAGGAAAATGTTCATCTCATTAAACAAGATATCCAGAGTTAGGGAGTTTCCAGATATTGGGGTTAGGTTGGGAGCTGAGCAGTGTCAAACAAGAACAAAGTGCTTTCTGTCCACCTGCTCTTTCTTCCTCAATGTGCTCATCTTCACACTCATTGTCAGATAAATTGCTGCAGAAACTCACATGGTCAAACAACAATTTCAAATTTCAGAAGGGGATAGACAGCAGGGCTCATCCTTTCAATGGTTCCCCTTTTAAGAGTGAAGAAACTTTCAGAAAAGCCCTCCAGTATTCACTTCAGATTTTATTGGCTCGAATTCTACTATTGACCCATCTTAAACCAACCATCTACGGGGAGAATGGAGTTACCATGGTTATCCTTGACTAGTGGTTCTCAAACTTGACAATGCATCGTAGTATCCTGGAGGGTTTACTAAAACACAGATTGTGAATCCTACCCTTTGGGTGCCAATTTAGTAGGTCTGCAGTAATGCTCATAGGCTTACATCATTAGATGCTGATGATGCAAATCTAGGGAACCACAGTCTGGGAACCACTATGTTAGGCCTGTTGATTTGGACTTGCTGGAACTGGTAAGGTTCCCACTTTCCCTGAAATGTGTGGTCACCTGAGGCCCAAGCAGAATCAGGTTTCTTTTAGCAAGGAAGAAGAGAGAAGTAGCTTTCTGGTATTTGGGCAAATGTTCCCAAGAGAGGCGATCTCCCATGATGGAAAAAATCAGACTGGAGTCTAAAAAATCATACGCAGTCAAAGCTTTAACAAGAATTCGTGGAATATTAACACTTTAGTGCAGGCATCCACTAAGGTCTCCAATTCCCTTGGAGTAGAGAACTCCTTCATCCTTATTCTGTGAGGTTTGCTGAAGCCCTAGACTGCTTGGTTAAATTCCACACTTCTTAGTGCCTGTGGGAAATGCATCGGAATGTCTAAAATCTTCTTCTATCTCTGTGCTGTTATCATGGATGATAGTGATAATTCTGCTCTTCTCCAACTCAATTGTAGAGGCTCATGGGAACTCTATGAGATTGTTTCAAACCCTTCTACATAATACTCACATTTCTGTTTCCCTCTAGGTTCTTTTGGATATCCTGGTCTCTATTCAGAAAGGGTACAAAGATTGTTTCTGTTCTCGGATCTTCAAATCAGTCATAGGATTCTGTTATCTACTACTTTGCCCATTGTGAACTGGGCCAAGCCGAGAAGAATGGGCACAAAAACTAAGTAATTATGGTTTGGCTCTGTGTCCCCACCCAAATCTCATCTCAAATTGTAATCTCCAGAATCCCTAAGTATCAAGGGAGGGATGGGATGGAAGGTGATTAGATCATGGAGGCAGTCTCCCCCAGGCTGTTCTCCTGGGAGTGACTGAGTTTTCATGAGATCTGACGGTTTTATGTGTTAGGTGGTTCCTCCCTTGTTCACTGTCTCTCCCGCCACCATGCAGAAAGATCAAGCTTACTTCCCCTTCACCTTCCACCACGACTGTAAGTTTCCTGAGATCTCCTCAGCTATGTGGAACTGTGAGTCAGTTAAACCTCTTTTCTTTATAAATTACGCAGTCTCGAGTACGTTTTTATAGCCGTGTGAAAACAGACTGATATACTGGGCTTTTAAGTTTTCTTTCTCCTTGAATTTTCTCTCTTTCTTTCTTTCCCCCTTTAACCAGTCAGAAAAAATAAAAACCACTTTTCCCTGATACTTTTCATCTAGTGGCTGGATCTGTTTTGAAACGGAAAATATAATCATTTGATTTTTTATACCTGCTGCTTTTCTGTGTATCAAAATTTCTATAGGAAACAGGATATAGAAGAAAATAGTAGAAACATAAAACACATTTATAAAAAATATAAAAAGTGTGCTGTACAATAAAATTGAAAACTATGACCTGTTTCCTGATCCCCAAGGAAGCATTCTTTCAATATGCCATACTGTGGTCTTCCTAATACATTTGGGAGAGCATTGAATCAGGGGTTACTGATTCATCATTGGGAATATATCGGTAAGGAGACAAAAGGAGAAGCTTCCAGTCAAGACCTCTACAAAACCTTCACTTCCCTTCACCATAACGCGTTAGCACTTTTTGATACCTTAGCTTTCAGAAAAAGCTAGCCCAGAGCTAGGATGGATCCAGAAGTCTACTCTGCACTTTTGGTCCTTGATCAAAGGTGATTCATGGTGAAGAGGCCATCAGTAGATCTCAGAATTAGTAATACACGTTTTGATAGAGGACACAAGATTTGATTGGGATTGTAGGAGTCTGATGAATTTTGTCACAGAAAAGCCAAAAAGTTTTGTAGCAGCTTAGATGTTTCCTGCTTGATTGATTAAAATGACACTGATTTCAATATACCAGGAGCATTTCATTTGTCATACGTGATATCCTAAAAATGTCTTTATGGCTCTAAGTAGGAATATAAGAAATTGATGAGAAAATTATGAAAGTGAGCCAATTGGAATGGTTATATACATATATTAAATGAGATCACATATACAAAAATGCCCTATGAATATTCCAAAATAAAAAATTAACATCATTACAGCCAAAAAAATCAGTTTTCATTTCTCTGATTAATTCAAGAATTGAAGCATCCTGATTCAAATGAAAATTCAAGTTAGCTATATTGCTTTATACTGTATTTTGGATTATTATTATTTAAAACAATTCATATACTATGAAACATACAGCTTTAAAATTATTTCATGCTACTTATATAAATATAGTGATATTTTCTTATACTATTTCTTAAATCAGATTGTTTTGTAAGATACACATATTTGTGAATACTATGTAATACTTCATTTCACTTTGTCATTCAATTTCACCTTCAGACATATTTTTAATTATAATAGATATTCTTTTATATATACAAATGCCACTAATGCTTCAAAATCAAGTAAACAGAGAGGAAAATTTGTATTTTTATTTTTAAAAGTGACATAGACTTGAACTTCACTAATTACTATCATCTATAATTCTTTAAAGGAATTTTCTTCTCAGATAGTTTAGAGAACTGTTTTGCACAGTGGGCAAATCCAGACTTGAGCAAAGTATTACAAAAGTGTGTGCATTTCCTTAAATGCTGACACTTCATCAAGAGCTTGCTACTGCCAAGACAATTGAAGGCAGAAGAAAAAGTGAGATGGTAGGCAATTAATGAAACAATTCTAACATCGCCACAGATCATTTTCTATTGAATACTTTTTTAAAAGGCAAAAATGATATCCCTGGCTAAATAATAAGGATAATTGCAACAAATATTAATCCTATCTTTTAGATAAACAGACACAAGGTAAGCTAAATAGCTTATCAATGGTTATTTAATGCCAAGGATCTTTGAAACCAAGACACCTCAATCACCTTCACAAAACTCACCTAGTATTTGACAGAATAACAGGGTAACTAGAGTTAATAATAATTTAAATGTACATTTACAAATAACTGAAAGAGTATAATTGGATTGTTTGTAACATAAAGGATAAATGCTTGAGGGGATGGAAAGTTCATTTTCCATAATGTGATTATTACTTATTGCATGCCTCTATCAAAATATCTCATGTACCCCGTAAGTATATACACCTACTATGCATGTACCCACAAAAATTGAGAAAAAAAAATTAACACACCTAGAATTTCCATGTTTTCCATTAACCAAAAGACATGTGATTAAGGTGTTTCAAAGCACAAAATAGGAAAAAAAAAAAAAGTAGAAATACATATCTGTTTATTTCCTTTTTTCCACTGCTAAGTTTAAAACACCTATCCCCACCCCCAGCTAGGAATTCACTACAGTGGCCAATTGATTAATTTATTTCATCTTTAGATCCTAAAGATGCCAATGAGATTTCAAAAAATATATTGACTTAAAAATGAAAACTTCATTATAACAAGTGTTTAAAAATAACTGATGCTTTTCTGTATGAGTTACCTAAAAATGATGAAGTGTTTATATTATATATCTCTCTGAGAATTGTGTGTTTTCATTCTGAAAGCTTGGTATTTCCCATTATTTTAATATATTTTTAAAAATAATGTATAGGGCAAAAACAAAGACAGTTTGATCAATGTTAAAGCCAAAAACTCTTAGAAATATAACCAAAATAAGATGTTAAGTTTTTTTAATGGCGGGGTCTGGTTTTATATCAAATGCTTTCTTTTAATATTTTATTTTTGGGGTTGTACTCTGGAGTTTTTGGAGACCCCAAAATATTAGGAAATCCTGTCAACACATGCTAGCCACTGTCTGTCAGTCATATAAAATCATTAACTGAAAAAATGTCTTCTAAATAGAAATCTTTGTTACATCCAGTAAAACAGAGAGGCAGGACATACAAACTTGATACTCATAGTCAAGCTTTTTCTTCTGTAAATTTCAAGACACTTCCTTATATCAGAACAGTTCCCAAAGTTTCATCTCCTACCAGTTTGTATCTAGACACAATCTTTTGTTTCAGCCGTGCATTAAAAATACATTTTAAATACATCATTTTAACATTTTAAATACATTATTCTTCTTAAACAGCAGTTCTCCATTCTAATTGTACCCTTACCCCTGAATTAAAATATTCTACCACTCCCTTCCATAAAATGCTTGCCTTTGATCACCTAGAACAGCGCCACCCCCGAAAGAAATACAGTGCAGCTCACATAAGCAGCCACATTAAAAGACAGCTTTAAAAAGAAGATAGAATTAATTTTTATCACAGGTTTATTGAGATGTAATTGATACGCCATAAAATGAGCTCTTTTAAAGTGTACACTTCAGTGGGTTTTAGTATATTCAGAGTTGTGTAACCATCACCACTGCAATACTGAATGTTTATGTTCCTCCCACAGATGTCACATGTTGAAATTGTGCCTCCTAATGTGACGGATTAGGAGGTGGGGCTCTGGGAAGTGATTAGGTCATGAGGGTGGAGCCTTCATGGATGGGATTAGTGCCCTTATAAAAGAGACATCAGAGAGATCCGTTGCTCCCTCTGCCATGTGAAAACACAGCAAGGGATAACTGTCAAGTAACAAGAAAGTGGCCCTCATCAGACACCAAATCTGCTGGCACTTTGATCTTGGACTTCATAGCCTCCAGAACAATGACAAATACATCTCTGTTGTCTATAATCAACCTTGCATGGTACTTTAGCTACAGCAGACCAAACAGACTAACACAACCACTATATTTTTTTTAACTTTTAAGTTCAGGGGTACTTGTGCAGGTTTGTTATATAGGGAAACTTGTGTCATGGAGGTTGGTTGTACAGATTATTTTATCACTCAGATATTAAGCCTAATACCCATTAGATATTTTTCCTGATCCTCTCCCTCCTCCCACCCTTCACCCTCTAAAAGACTTCAGCATGTGTTGTTCTCTATGCATTTATGTATTCTTATCATTTAGCTCCCACTTACAAGTGAGAACATGCAGATAACCACTAATTTTAAAAGATTTTCATCACCCCAAACAGAAACCATGTACCCATTTGCAGTCATATCTCATTCCCTCTTACCCCATAGCCTCTGGCAACAACTAATATATTTTCTGCCTCCAAGGATTTTTCCATTCTGAGATATTCCACATAAATATTATATGGAATACATGGTTTATAATAGAATCATACAATGCATGGCCTTTTTGTCTGACTTCTCAAGATAATGTTTTCAAGGTTCACCCACGTTGTGGCATGTATCAGTACTTCACTCTTTTGAGTTGATGAATATTTCATTGCATGGATATAACATGTTTTGTTTTTTTACATTCGTCGGTTGATAGACATTTGAATTGTTTACATTTTGACTATTATAAATAATATTGCTATAAATATTTGTGTAAAAGTCTTTGTGTGGACCTGTCAGTCATCTCTGGCTGTCATAACAAAATACCGTAGACTCTGTGCCTTAAACAACAGAAATTTATTTTCTCACAATCCTGCAGGCTAAAAATCCAAGATCAAGGTACCAGCAAGGGCAGACTGAGGGCTACCTTTTTGACTTGTAGACAGCCCCCGTCTCGCTGTGCTCTCACATGCTGGAGACAGAGAATGAGTAAGCTCTCTGGTGTCTCTTCTTATGAGGGCACTAATTCCATAATGAGTGTCCCACCCTCATGACCTCATCTAATAACCTACGAGAAGCCCATCTCCAAATACCATCACACTGAGGGTTAGGGCTGCCACCTATGAATTTAGGGGGAGGGACATAACTCAGTTAATAGCAACATGCTTTTATTTACCTTGGGTATATACTTGGAAGTAGAATTGCTGTGTCATATGGTAACTCTGTGTTTAACATTTTGAGGAATGTGTATTTTCCAAAACAGCTTTGCCATTTTACATATTTACTAGCAATGTACAATAATTCCAGTTTCCCCACATACTTTCAAACACTTGTTATTGTTTGTCTTTTTTATTTTAGCAGAATTGGGTATTTGCTTGGAAGTAAAATTGCTGTATCGTATGGTAATTCTACATTCAACATTTTGAGGAATGAGTAGATGACTTTCCAAAGTAGCTGCACCATTTTACATTTTTAATAGCAATATACAAAAATTCTGATTTCGCTACATCCTCTCAAACCTTTGTTATTATCTTTTCTATTTTGGTAAAATTGGTGTATGCATGGAAGTAGAACTGCTGCATCATATGGCAAGTCCATGTTCAACATTTTGAGGAGCAAGTAGACAATTTTTCCAAAGCAGCTGCACCATTTTATGTTTTTACTAGCAGTGTACAAGAATTCCAATTTTTCTGTATCCTCTCAAACCTTTGTTATTGCGTGTAATTTTTTAAAATTTTAGTCATACTAGTGGGTGGGAAAAGGTATCTCATTGTGGTTTTGATTTGCTTTTCCCTAATGACTGATGATGTTGAGTATTTCTTCACGTGTTTGTCAGATATTTATATATCTTCTCTAGAGACATAACTTTCTAAAACTTTTGCCTGTTTTTAATTAGACTAAGCCTCTTTATCACTGAATTTTAAGAGTACTTTGTGCATTTAGAATACAAGTCCCTAATCAGGTATGTGATTTTTCAAAGATTTTCTTCTGTTCTGTGTGTTGCTTTTTTACTTTCTTGATGGTATCTTTTGAAGTAGGAAAGTTTTTGCTTTTGATCTGTGCAGTTTACCTAATGTTTCTTTGGCTGTGTTTATTTTTGATACAATACTTTGCAAACCATTAGGCAAAATTAATTTTAACAAATATTTCATTTAATCTAGTTTATCTAAAATATTATTCAAATATTAAATTAATAGATATAAAATATGTTGAATCTAAATTTTAATTCAATGTATAATATAAATCAATGTGAAAATCATAAATGAGATTTTTCACTCTTTTTGTGCTAAGTTTTTAATAACTGACATGTATTTTACACTTACAGCACAACTCAATTTGGATGCTAAATTGCCATTTGAAATATGTGTCTGTGTTTAGATGTTATGAAATTTACAGCTGAAAGTGTTAAGTCACTCCAATAATCCCAAACATATTTTTAAAAGACCCAATAATCAAATTGGGGAACAATTTTTTAAATGTAAATTTACATTTATTAAAATTAAATAAAAATTTTAAATTACTTTTCTCACACTAGCCACATGTGAGTAGTGATATCCAGGAATATAACTTACATACTATTCACATATTACCATGCATTATGTGTGGAGGCATGAAAGTGATACACGCACATGCATATATGTATATCTACATATATACAAACACACACGTCCACATATATGTAGAAATTCTCTAAGCTAAGGTTTGACTTAAAGAGCTTTAGGTTAGCAGATCACCTATGTAGGCCACCAACAATCCCTTCTCTTGAAGCCGAATTAATTTTCTAAATTGTTTTCACCATTAGACTGCAGGAGAATGAATGCTATGTGGCTTTTTACCCTAACCTTTAAAAGCAGCTTCCATTTTGTATTTTGTTGGAAACCAGCCACCATGTGAAGAATTCCATGCTATGTTGCTGAATAAGTCAATGCCATGTGAAGAAAGAAGCCACATGAAGAACCAAGGCAAACCTACCAGCAGCCAGCAGCCTGTGAGTAAGGCCATGTTGAATCCTCCAGCCCCAGCTGAACTGTCCCAGGTGACGGCAATGGCCGAGAGGTGCCTACGTACGGGTCTCAGCCATCCTACCTGGTACTTTGGACACTGTGGGGCAGAGCTAATCCATCCCTGCTGAGCCTCTTTCAAATTGCTCACTTACGAAATAGCAAAAACAACAACAAATTATTGTTTTAAGCCAGTCATTTAAGCCAAACATTTGGATGTTTTGTACTCAGCAATAAACAGTCGATGTAGAAGTTGATGCGAAGAGGTGATGTGCTCCCATAACAAAACCTAAAATACGTGCTTTTGGCTTTAGGAGTGAGGAGCAGAAAGAGACCAGAAGGCAGCAAGGGACTGTTTAGTGGAGGCTGGAAAGGTAGTGAGAACATTGCTTTGGAGGCTGGAAAAACAGCAACCCGTGTTCTGTAGTGGCAGAACAATTAGCGAAACTGCTGCCCACATTAACTAAGAAGACAGAAAAGGTACCCTAAAACTTGTACATTTGGATAAGAAGATTCCAAGAAGGGCTGGTAAAAGTGCCAATTGTCTTCTTTTAGCTACGTATAAGTTATTGCAAGAGAGTATGAATAAGACAAGAGAAGGAACTGCTTAGGGTTTTTTTCGGTCAGAACCTAATGGGAATATAGAGGGCTCAGAAAGTCTCTTCAGTCAGCGAAAGACCCTCAAGACAGAAATGACTTCAAGGAAAGGAACAAATACAAGGGTGCCAATAAAACTTGGCCTTGGGGTCAATATTAAATCAAGGATGAAGCTGGAAGTTCTTGTAAAGACCTCAGAATGACCTAATTCAGTGATTCATAGGTGTTCTCATCGGGACAAAAGGTTTCTAAGAATCTAAAGGTCATTATCGCACGTCATCCCAGCTCATAGCCAAAGTAAAGAAGTGTCTGTCTAGAAGAAGTTTATGAACATAATTATGACACTTATGTTTGTGACAAATAATCTAATGTATCTGATCATAATTTGATATATAGGAAGCCCACAACATTTTAAAGAAGACTTTTAGTGGATAAACTGGGAAAAAAGAAGAAGGCTCCATAACAGGGGAATATACAGGCATTAAAATATTTACGTGTGAACATTTTAATTTACTAAACTAACATAGCAGATAAAAAATCACATAATCAAATGTGGAGACATATTACAAATGTACTTTTTTCTGTTTTGAAATGTCTAAGAAATACCTTCTGTTCCTGATAAATAAATATTTAAACATGTATTAAATTAAATATGAAAATTCTATGCATATTTAATAGCTGTGTGTACACATCTTTGTATATCTATATGTACATGTATATGTATGTCTGCATCTGAGTTAGACTATCTTTTGTTATTATGAAACTACCAGCTGGAAGAGAGAGTAGAAGGAGGGTGGATGACAAAAGATTACTTGAGGGGAACAATGTACATTATTTGGGTGATGGATACCCTAAAAGCCTTGACTTTACCACCATGCAATCTATGCATATAGCAAAATTGCACTCCTACCTCATAAATGTATACAAATAAAAAAGTAAATTAAATGCATAAATAAAAGCTAAAAAAGGAAGAAAATATAAGCTCTTTGTTAATGGTAAGAAAATAATTGACCTATTTAGAATGAAGACTTAATTTGTACAAAGCATGTTAGTGCTTCCATACTAACAAGTTAACGTCACAGCTCTGTTTCTCTGACTGCCATAACTTGCTCTATTAGAGACTAGCCATCATTTAGAAGAGTATAGAGTGACACCAGGTAAACAGAAAGTAAAAAGTTGATGTAAAGGTCAGCCATTATGAGCATTACCTGTTGAGCCATTTGCGGTTTATTTTCAACAGTGTCAAAACAGAGTTAGAATGTTATGCTTACAACATGATCCTCTATCTGTCATCTGTTTGACATAGACACACTGATTTTAAATAATACCTTGAGCTTTACTAAGAAACAAATAAACCAAACTTTCAGTGACCATGTCTAATTTCTAAAATGGTATTTCTATTCATTTGACAATTCCCTTTATATAATCTGATCAAGATAACTACGTAACTGCATTTTAAATTTCCAAGGTACAAACATACCTCCTTCAGCTTCACTTGTTTATGTACTTATGATATTCACACACATATTAAATGATCTTTTAAGGCAGTTTGTTTCCATTCTTATTGTCTGTAAATACACATATTGCATAGAAGGGCTGAATCCTGTCCTTTGGATTCAGTAGCTGAGAAGTTTCGATCAGCACTGTTCATTTCTGTAAGTTTATGTAGTTTGTGAATGCTAGTGGGGGAGCCATACATATATGTTTGCAAATGCACATGTTTGTGAAAAGGGGAAAGTGATTGGGGGAATGAAGAAGAAATATTGTCTACTAGGTGGCTGTTACACTTCATTTGTAAAGCTATTCCAAACCTATTGTACTCAGATCAGTTCCAACTTTAGAAGTTCATCTTCATCATGCATCTCCCTAGGGAATATGAAAGTGCCAACATTTGTTAAATTCCTTTTTGTGTGATGCCACTGCTGTTCCCTTATGAAAATCTATGGCCTGTCAGAAACATTTTGTAAGCTAGTTGGAACACCCTCTTATTCTAAATCAACTGAAACTTCTCAGTTTATGTTTCAATTCCATTTCTAGGCAGGCCTCTGCTAGCCCCTGATTTCCTTCTCTTCTAGGAACACAGGATTTTCTCTTCCTGAAGCATGGGACCGATATTATAGCTTGCCCTTCAGGGCAGGATAATTTCCTCATTGTGGATTAGTTACCTCCAGCAGGTAAGTCTCACCTGGGTCACATCCTTTAAGAGTACATCCATGGATAGAATTGCCTGAAAACTTTCACTGGAATGTGCAAAATTCTGCCCTGGCTTGTCTTGCTTTATGTTGCCCTTTCTTTCCAGAGCAATTTTCACTCAAAAGCTAACACCATTATTAGTGAATCTGCAACTATTTTTTGCTTTTTATTTCATTCTTTTTAGTTTTTCTCATCATCAGACAAGTTGTGCCCAGAGGAAAGTAAACTGGCATTATAGAAATTTTTGACTCCATTATTACACAAAATCTCTAAAGAAGTTTGACTTCATCTGTCCAGACTAATGTCTACATTTGGTGAATAAACTGGATAATTAATAAATATGTGTGTATGGTGGGATAGGAGGAGCGTTTTGCTGTGGCATAGAAAGAATGTACCTGAAAGAAGAAATCTGGGCTGTTAATCCAACAGAATATAAAATATTTGCCCATCTGTTGTCCAGCTTGATATCACTTACTCCATACATAGACTAAAGTTTATGGTAAAGAATTTGTTACATTCTAGCACATATTGGCATTGAAAAAAATTATCTTTTAATCAATAATAGCAGTAAGAAATTGGTATTATTGGCCAGGCACCGTGGCTCACTCCTGTAATCCCAGCACTTTGAGAGGCTGAGGCAGGCAGATCACCTGAGGCTGGAAGTTCAAGAACAACCTGACCAATGTGGAGAAATCCATCTCTACTAAAAATACAAAATTAGCCAGATGTGGTGGTGCATGCCTGTAATCCCAGATATTTGGGAGCCTGAGGCAGGAGAATCACTTGAACCCAGGAGGCAGAGCTGAGCTGAGATTGCACCATTGCACTTCAGCCTGGGCGACAAGCACCAAACTCTGTCTCAAAAGAAAAAAGAAAGAAAGAAATTGCTATTATTATAAATGCCCCCTCTTCACATTCAATTAATAATGTCTAACTTGAAGTCCACAGTGTATTCAGGCAAATACATGAACTCTGCTTACGAGTTCAGGGGATACATGAATTGCTTGAAATTCAATGCGTATGTTTGCACATTATGTGCATTTTGGCGAAAATATTGGTCAAAGTTTTTATTATATTCTTAAAAAAACTCTGACTCTTCCAAAATATAATAATAACTCATACTTTAGGTTAACTGTTGTTTTGAAAGATATTGAAAATATGGATTCAACATGATAGTTTTAAAATGATTAAAGATGATACTGTATTTTCCTTTTTATTATCTCTTTGTAATGGTCTGTGGCTTTCCCTCCATATTAATGTCCCATATTCATTCAACTTTCCATTATTCACCATCACACAGAATCATTATACAACTGAATCTTACGTGCTGTGCTTCTTAGAACACACTAAAATGATGGTCACTATGACCTGGATGGAATCATTTGAAAGGGAATATGAAAGTGAAAAACTGCAACTGTGGATATTTTGTTTCTTTAAATGGGAATAATTTGTTAATAATTAGAGAATACAAACAATTGCTGGCAGAAAAGTATTTTACAATAACTAAAACTAAAGAGTATATGAAAGAATCAAACTTTTGAAACTCATAGGCCAACGAATTAGAAGTTATCCAATATTTTTGCCCAAATTTAGTCAGATAAACTAATTTCTAACATTCATCAATATTTTTCATAAGAGTTGTATTTCATACTGCGTTTACAATTCCTAATATCACAACATGTCTTTTTTGTGCCAGGTGTATCATGTTTATTGACTAATTATGAAAACCCCATTCTAAATCATGTAAAATTACTATACATAACTTTAACAAGTTATTTTTAAAACACAGAGGTGAACTCATTTCAACTGTAATTTTGTGATTGCTATTTTCTGAGATAAGTATTCACAATCTTTTGCTAATCCCCAGCAAGGAAATAGCAAATCAGTCCTAGGCCTACAAGGAGCAGAATTATGCAAACAACTTTCATGAGCAAGTAAAGGGATTCTCCTCTAGAGCCTTCAGAGGGGAACACAGCTCTGATGACATCTTGATTTTAGCTTTGTGAAACCCACGTCACAAAGCTATGATTTACATTCAGTGAAATATAGTCACACTGTCTCCAATGAAGTCTGATTCTCAGCCCTGGGAGTGAGTTCTTTGAATGCTCTGTCAGCCCTAGAAGTCATGGTTGTCTGTTTCTTCTATTCCTATATTCTTCAGAGTAGATTATACTTACTAGTCCATCCCTCATTATTCCAGTCCCCTATCAACGGTTAGTAATTCTTTATGTTAAACTTTCCCTGTTGAAGTTGCTATATTTTTCCTCTATCCTGATTAGACTCTGTTATGGTTAGGCTTTCTGTCACCACCCAAAATCAACCCTTGAATTGTAATCCAAATTGTAATCTCCATGTGTTGGGGACGGGACCTTATAGAGGTGATTAGATCGTGGGGGCAGTTCCCCCACGCTGTTCTTGTGATGGTGAGTGAGTTCTCACAAGATCTGATGGTTTTATAAGGTTTCATTTCCTCTTTGCTCTGCACCCATTCTCTTTGCTGCTGCCCCTTAAAGAGGTGCCTTCCACCATGATTGTAAGTTTCCTGAGGCCTCCCCAGCAGTGTAGAACTGTGAGTCAATTAAATCTGTTTTCTTTATAAGTTACCCAGTCTCGGATATTTCTTCATAGCACCATGAGAACAGACTAATACAGACCCAGATCCAGTTTTGTCTGGGTTTGGTTATAAAAGTCATTGTAGCTTCCATCTCGTCACACATTTTTTGATCATTGGCTGGTAGGGGAAGCTAACTCTCACAACCTGAGCAGCAGTTGCAGAGGCCCACGTAGTGAGGCTCTAAAGCCTCCAGCTAACAGCCACATGAAGGTGCTTGGGAGTGAATCCTCCAGCCCAGTTGAAGCTTCACATGAGACAGCAGCGCCAGCTGACACCTTGACTGCAGCCAGAACCATGGAGTTAAGCTGCTCACAAATATCCAACCTCCAAAACTAAAGAAGACAATAAAATTTGAGGTTTTAAGCTGCTAAGTTTTGGGATGTAGTAATAAATAACTAACTCACTTGGCTTAAGGCTTATTTTAAAAGTAAATCAAAATATTCCTGTACATAATTTACAATGAAATTTCTTTGTCATCTAGAATTTTGATCAGTCAATAGAGCATATTTATTCTACCATGTGCTGAAATTGTGACTTGGGAAGCATATGGAACACGGCGTAAAGATCACAGGCTCTGTGAAATCACTGTCAAAGCGTGGTCAGGACACAGCTGTTTTACCCCTCTGAGCTTCAGTCTCTCAAAATGTGAGTAATGCCACCAATGACCTCAAGCAGCCATTGGTGTGAATCAAAAGGATTAACGAAGGTGAAGAACTTAATAAGGCATTTGGCAAACAGTAGACACCCTTAAAATTGATGCAGCATAACTCTAATTTACAGAAAAAAACAGAGCAATTAATAGCAGTTTGCTTGAAAATAATTACATCTGAAGCATATATTCTTGTGGATTCATCTTTCAGGCATGTTATGCCAAGAACTTCCTCCCTGCACTCTGTTAGCTGCTACTTTGTTTCATTATTATTCCCACTAGACCTTTAACTTCAGTAGAACAGATATTACATTCCTCTATTGATGATTACAGCCTCAGTACCACCTACAACGATACCTGACCTATAATAACCTAATAATGCTATCTGTTCAATAAATGAGAGCTCTATGACATAGAACAATATTCTTGAAGAAATTTGAATGACAACTATTCATGGAACTGAATTTAAAATATCCCAGCCTTAAAAATATTTGTAAGACAGTTGGGCATAGTGGCTCACACCTGTAATCCCAGCACTTTGGGAGGCCAAGGCAAAAAGATCACTTAAGGTCAGGAGTTCGAGACGAACATGGCCAACATGGCGAAACCCTATCTCCACCAAAAATACAAATATTAGCTAGGTATGGTGGCGCATAGCTGTAGTCTCAGATACTTGAGAGGCTGAGGCAGGAGAATCTCCTGAACTGAGCAGGCAGAGGCTGCAGTGAGCTGAGATTGCACCACTGCACTTCAGCCTGAGTGACAGAGCAAGACTCTCTCTCAAAAAGTATATATATATAATTACATATAGATGTGTATAATATCATTACATTTTTTAATTAATAGTGAATGGTGCTAAAAGTATACTTTATAATCATTATGGGATTAAAATGCAAGAATACTATGTCCTTTAAAAGAATTTCAGGCTTCTTTCCTTAATAAGCAACAAGTTAAGAAATTTTGTGTGTTACACTGCTCACGTTTTTAAATTAATTAGGCCTTGATAACAAAGTTGGGCATTTTTCTAATCAATAACTTTTATTGTAATAATTACTGATACTGATAGAATAATATCTTTTTATTGAAAATTTCTTTTTTCACTATTGGTTATGAAATAGGTGGCTAATGATGTCGCCTCTTTCATCACATGGAATTTAACACATTCAAAGTCAAGGACAACGTGTTCCGTATTTATAATGAAATTAGAGTGCCTTCACTAAAAGGCAAATCCTTCATTTCAAAAATCTAATGATTCTTAAAATAGAATGCCAGATGGCTAAATTTAGGTGCTGAAGAAAGCCTAATTCAGGAAAGCTTTCTGGCACCATTCCCAAAACTTTTTCATTTGATTATGGATTGAATATATTTTCATTCATTTTAAACTCTTGCCTCTCTGTATGTTGTTCTGAGATAGGCAAACTAATGTTGGTAGACAAACTGGCCTCAAAAAAAAATATGCCACTCTGCTTAAATGATCTATTTCTGTTGACATATTTGAATGATGGCCGTATGCTTTATAGTTACCAAGGTCACATATGTCCCTGGTAAATTGTACATAGGTATTCTGCTTCATAATGAATGGAGATTCCTGAATTACAACAGGTAAACCACTATCCACAGATATTGTAAAGGCTAGGAAACACAAATCACATAGAACTCTCAGCTATGCCTTGATAGATGTTTCAGTTCTTGTTTTTATTTTTCTTTTGTTGGTTTTGATTTTGCCATGTTTGTCTTACATTTTTTAATATTTCTTGTGCATCTTCATCCCAGATTAGCTTAAAAATAATTGTGAAATCAAGTTTACTTTTTTTACTAGTCCTCACCATAAATTCATGAATCATTTTATTTTATTATTCAGACTTTTTTAAAAAACATTTCTTCTTATTTTTGTACAAACTGGGGCATAGTCAGCAACTCTGCTGGCTCTACGTCTCCCCCCGTTTAACCTAATCTACTATAGCACTCTTCACACCATGACTTAGCTATTGTAGTAAACCAAAAAGCCAAAAGATGTCAAGCACGTGTGTCTGAGATCCAACTTTAGTGTTTGTGGCAGCTCTGCAGAACCACAGTTTGCACATGTGTCAGTTGTGCAATACCAACTACCCCACCTGTTTCACAGGGTTGCTGTAAGAATTAGATGAGCTATTGCTTATGAAAGTGTCCCATAAGCCGCCATGTGCTCTGAAGCTCGCAGGTATAATTATTCTAGTCTAACCTACTTATGTTTGCCCTCTTTTCTGCAGTTGCATCTTTGTGCATAAAGATTCTCTCTCCAACCTGTGCAATTGATTCATCTTTAAAGATCAACTCAAATTCAGCCTTCTAAAAGAAATCTTCTCTGACCTTCAAACACTAAACTAGTGTAATTTACTAAATGTATTCATCCTTTTCAAATTCATTATTAGGTCTTGATATTGTTACCCATTGGCATTTATTATCCCTGCAACCAGACAGTGGGTTCCATGTGTTAGATTTCACGTCCCATTGCTCATTGCATCTCAAATGTACATCTCCCAGATTTCTCGCACATGTCTGGGTGAGGGGCATAAACACACTGTATATTCATTGCCTCTGGCTCTTCCTCTTGCTGATCAGCCTGCTAGCCTCCCCCTGGACACCATGACGGATGACCCTCTTTTCCTCTCCCTCTCCAAGCCTTGTGGCATGAGACGTTTCCTTGTGGCACATGCAAATGTTGAGAATTCACTTCAGTGATTTAAAATCTTTAATGTAAAATTTCTATTAAAATATTTATGTTACATTTGCAAATGTAAATTTCTGAGTTAAATTTGTAACTTTTATTTTTCAGAATTTGTCTATATCTACTCAAAATGAATGCCTCTAGCCAATGAATAAAAAAGAATAAATTTTCCCATAGCACTGATGAACTGCATTGTGTCTTTAAAAAACAGACCCAGGAACAGCTTGAAAGACAAACCCAAATCCAAACTTAGGTGGAGATTCTGCTAAAAACAGTGTTTATTAATAAATGCAGTTGATTTTCAGGCACTTAAAACATTTTTCAAGCCAAATATTTGATTGACATTGAAGGGATATGTAGCTTACTCTACTACAGCTTCAGCATCAGGTAGAGCTCCACTCAGACAATGAGTGAAGAGGTTGAGAAGGATGGCAGTTTACTGAAGTTTGACAATATTGTCCTAGGATTCATCTTCCTTTATTCACTTTTAAAAAGTTAACTGAGAATGGACCTAGGTGTAATAACATCATGAAAAATTAAAAAAAAAAAACTTGCCGCCAAGTTATTAATTATCTCCTAAGCATCTATTTTGTAGCCAAAGATAACTGTTACAATATCTTTTTGGCACTTCTGTAAACATCTTATGAACAAATATGCTAATTTTGCCTTGAATTGAACAAGGCCAGGTGCAGTGGTTCAAGCCTGTAATCCCAGGACTTTTTGAGACCTAGGCAGGTGAATTGTCTGAGCTCAGGAGCTGGAGACCAGCCTGGGCAACATGGCAAAACCCAGTCTCTACCAAAAATACAAAAAATTAGGCAGGCATGGTGGCACGCACCTGTAGTGCCAGCTATGCAGGAGGCTGAGGTGGGAGGATCACTTGAACCCAGAGGCAGAGGTTACAGTGAGCCAAGATCATGCTACTGCACTCCAACCCGGGTGACAGAGTGAGACCCCATCTCAAAAGAAACAAGATGACAACCAAAATCTTACTCTCCACTAAAAACCTAAAATGTTATCTTTGAAAAAATGTTTTAAAAAGAATTGAACAAGCACACTATACTTCACCTTCTTGGAATAAGATCTTTTGCCAAATAAAAAATTATGCAAGGCAATTTTATAGTAATTCAACTATCTGCTCCTCAAATTATATGTTCTCAAAATATTCCATTAAACATAAGTTTGAATAAAGTGCCTTGTTCAAGTTTGCACAATCCAAGCGAAGTTCACAAAACACTTTACAAACTTTGTTTAATTAAACACGATACCACACCTTTGCTTTAAATGTAACAATCATAATTTCTTGCAGACAATTTTTAATGAGTTTGCACTTTGCTATACCCCTCATATATTTTCCTCTCCTTCCAGGCACAAGTGATGAAATTGTGATCAACATTATGAAATTGGATCACAATTATGTCTTTAATCAAAACAAACCAAGCCTTATGCTATCCAATTGCAGTCGTATTTTGTAATCAGCGCTTTTGGCCAAACGCATGGTGTAAATTATCTGGAAAAATGAGAAGACGTGTTCTGTCTCATGCTGTTGTCAGGTATGTTTCATATTTAGGTATAAACAAAGAGAGAAATTCAAATTTCACAACAGTTGAGTCATTTCTGCCACTATGAACTCCTGTAGTTTACTTGTAGTTTCTCATGGTTTTTATTAATAGCAAAGCTATTGCATGGTTTGGGATCATTTTTGAACTTAAATTATTATACTCTCACCATGTTGGCCCTGCTTATTTCAGTCAGTACTAAGCAATAATGCAATTGCCTTGCCCAGAGAGCAACTCAAACTCACATACTGATTGAACAACGACCATTCTGCACAAAGCAAGGAGTTAGGTGGGGAAAATACCATAGTCTAAGACATGATTACAAAGTTGCTGATATGCATCTCACGTCTAAAATGAAAGTTTCCTGATTTTAATTAATACCTATGAGGTGTAAGAGTTTGATACTCTAAATGCTCCCAACTGAGACATCCTCAAAACTCTGTTGGAGGCATGTCTAAAAACCTATCAGAAAGCCAAAGGTTCCTCTTTCCTTTACAATGACTTTATGGAGATGAGGTCTTTACGATGATGAATTTTGAATAACATCTAGCTAAGTGGAAGGAGTTCCTAACAGTCCAGCAGAATTTTCTGAGTTTCTACATTAAAGTGTTAGAACATATTGGAGAGAAATCTCTACCATATGATAAAAACAACATGGAGAAAATGTTTTAGGGTTTTATTCAACTTGACCATACCTATTTTTCCAGCCTTTTTTTCCTACACTGATATATTGCTGTCTAAATCTTTGAGGAAAAGGTATTACATGAAATTAAAATAGTAACCATAAAATAATTATCAACATTTTAATCAGCATATCCAACTGAAGTCCCCATGTGTGTGAATACATATTCTGAACATCATTATGGAAATAGTCACTCACAGGTGTTGATATGAAAGATTGACATTTTACATGGATTTTTCTCCTACTTTATTCTGCAGCTCTTTCTAGTCTAGAAAATGTATTAATACACAATCTTTTAAATTGCATTCTTAGCTTAATAATAATCACAAATTAACGGTGTGTAGTCACGTGTCCACTCTCTTGGAGGGAAATAACCATATGCTTCAATAACTAAAACTTCTATTTCCACAAACTAATTAAAAGGCCTTGTGGCACAGTAATCAGAAAAACAGGTGTTTCATTTAGTTTCTCTCCCTTCAAGGTTGAATAGTTGCAATTCAAACTTCCCTGTGATTCCTTTAAAGTCAAAGGAAGTCACATAGTCCTATACTGCCTGTCAGAGGACAATATCCTCCTGCCCCGCCCCAGGATTTGGCAGAATATAAATCAAGACGAGAAAGAAAACAGTTTGCAGCGCAACACGTTAAATTATGAGTGAGATTTTTCACAGCAGATTTTGGGAAATTTAGCTCCTCGAAACAAAAAGAGTTACAATCCTGTTTACTTTCTCTTTGATATATTTAGTGGGTGTGGATATATGTGTGTGTGTATATATGTGTGTATGTATGTGCGTGTGTCTATGTATATACATGTGCATATGCATGTGTGTGTACATGTATACACACGTATATATTGACACATAGGTTGATTCCATATCTTTGCTATTGTAAATAGTCCCGCAATAAACATACAAGAGCAGATACCTTCTTGATGTAATGACTTATTTTCCTTTGGGTGTAGGCCCAGGAGTGGGATTGCCAGATTGAATGGTAGTTCTATTTTTAGTTCTTTGAGAAATCTCCATACTGTTTTCCACAGAGGATGAACTAATTTATATTCCCTGCAACAATGTATAAGCCTTTCCTTTTATCCACAACCTCACCAACATCTGTTGTTTCTGACTTTTTAAAAATAGCCACTCTCACTGGTTTAAGGTGGTACCTCATTGTGGTTTATTTCAAAGGGACCTCATTTATATATGTATATATTCAGACGTACACATCTATAAAATAACTTAATACGCATGTGTATATATACATCCACACACATATACATAGACATACATACATATATTCATATATATACACACATATATACATATATGAAAAGATATCTCTGCTCTGTAAGAGATGGAGTCCATTCTTCTTCTCCCAAATGTAATCAGCTAATAAAAACCACATCTCCTAAGACCTGTTTTGTGAATACAGGGTGCATTACATACTTTTTTATAATACACACAGTAACTTCGGAAGGCTTCAGCCTCATTCCTGCTGTTAATTATTTAAACTCTGACATATTGTAATAAAACATTTCATCAAGCACTCCAGTTCAGGGAATGATAGGCATCAACACTGTATTGGTAATGCAAAATAAATGGATTGGGGTTGAAAATAATGAGTTTGGTGGATTACATCTGTCACCGTGAATTATTATTGTTGAACATAATAGGGCAAAGCACTACAAAAATAAAGCTTGTCTTCCTTAGTTAAAGGTGAGGCAACTACCTCTAATAAGATACAGAAATTCAAATGTGAGTTATTAATTATGCACACAAAAGGTTTATCTGCTTGCACAATCTTACATTTTTTTATGTATATTACTACAGAACAAAAGGTCCCCCTTGCTAAAGCTGGTAATAGTTCATAGTGCTTTCTTGCCAGAAACCAGAGAAGACATTCCCTTTGGCCACATTTGACCATGCATTAAAAAAAAAAAAAAAAAGGAAAAGAAAAGAAAAAGAAAACTTGGATATGCAACTAGGCACCCGCAACAGCAGACCCTGATTGGTTCAGGCACCGACTTTTCCGCCAGCCTCCTCAGTGATAGAAGCTTCCCACTTCTGGAATTCAGGTTCATCACCTATAAAAGTAAGGCCTTGAATTTACTTTTTTCAAGTAAGAAGAACTGGTGACTTCAGCTCCAGTTTCAAAACATTTCCGCATTTTACATACAATGAGTATGTGTATTGCTGGGTTATAATTGGGATAACTTGATAGTTTTTTCTTTTTTTAAGCAGAAAGCTTGAAGGAGAACTTATTTGAGTAATAGTCTAAGTTGCTTCTCTTAGTAAGGCCTCTGTTAGTGAGTAAAGAGGATGTCCACTGTTCAAAAGAAAAACCTCAATAGAATATTTTATTTCCCTAGACATGTTGCCGAATGAGAGCAGGGGAAATGCTGCTGGGTGTGAAAATATCTTTTACGAAAATGTGATCACATTACTTTGTTTGCTTAGCAAATTGTTATAAACGTTACCATGTATTTAACAGTTCTGTAATATGACTACAGTATGAAATATATCCATGACATGGTTTGCCATCACTTGTTGAACATTTTTTATTGTTAGACATTCAAATTCTTTCCAGTTTTCTAAATATCCCTAAAACGAATATCCTTGCACCTGCCTCTTTACGCATACGTCTGATTCTTTCATTGAAATGGAATTGTAGGATTAGAATGCAATATTTTTTAACCTGCAACAAGAAAATGTACTTGTTGTTTTCTCTCTAGATGAGAAGAGTTCCTGTGATACAATGCAGTTCTAGTATATGAATCTGCTGTGTGGACCTACTCAGAGGTTAATCAAAAAAGCTCAACAGTCATTGAAAAATAAATGAAGCCCCTGTGAAATGAACCAGGTTGTGATGTTTATAACAGAGCCAGAGAGTATTTGAAACATTTATGTACAAACCACAAATAACCAGTAGTGAGGAGATGTCAGAATAGCAGAAGAAATCATTTCTTTTTCCTTTTTTTAATCAGAAATACACATGGGCAGGGGTGGTGGCTCACGTCTGTCATCGAACACTTTGGGAGGATGAAGCGGGCAGATTGAGGTCAGGAGTTCGAGACCAACCTGGCCAACATGGTGAAACCTCGTCTCTACTAAAAATTCAAAAATTAGTCGGGCATGGTGGCACACATCTGTAATCCTAGCTACTCAGGAGGCTGACGCAGGAGAATCACTTGAACCTGGGAGGCAGAGGTTGCATGCAGTGAGCCGAGATAGTGTACTCCAGCCTGGGCAACAAAGCAAGACTCCATCTCAAAAAAAAAAACAGCAACAACAAAAAAGAAATACACATGGAGGAAAGTAGAAACAATCAGGTAGAAAAGTAGAAACCCTTGTACCTTGATGAAAAATATAAAATCATGAAATCTACATTGCTTACATAGCATGTAAGAATCTAACTTTTTCTCTTTCTGCTGCTCATCAAAGATGAAAAATCCTGAAAGAATGGAAACCAATGAGTCAGAATGAAGGTCAGTGCCATTGTTTTAAATAAGCCTCACAAATCAAGCATGGAAAAGAGATTCCTGGTGAATGATATAAAGAAGAACTATTGATAAGTATAAAAAGCTTTTTGGAAGAGTTTTTCATGCTAAGGTTCTCAGAAGCTTTGAAGACTTTCATAGCTTTTTCTGCTTCCAAATATAGTTTAATAATTAGGTAGCATGTTGAGTAATTTTTCTCAAATCATAGAGAAAAGCTGAGTTCCATAAGGAGGCAGAGAGCAGTTATAGAGTAGCAAGTAGACAATGTAATTTTATAACTAACCTAATTGTATTTCTGTCTTCAAATTGTAATCAGAATTATAACCTTATATAGGTATAACATTTACATTAACATTGCTTATATCAAGTTATGCAAATGAATTTATAGTTTAGAGGTGGAAAAGCATGTTCTAATTAGTCTCACCGACAGAGGGACCTAACTGAAGACTTGCTGCCGGGCCAATGGTCTCATAATATCTTTGGTTGTACCGTGGTAATACATGAGGCTAAAACAACAACAATAACAATGTATTGGCTAAAATAAAATAAATTGCATTTATATCGTTAACATTTAGTTGTTGTTTTTTTTTTAACAAAAGAAACTTTCCTATTTCAACAGAGTAAATGGGAAAAGATTAGGCAGGAATATTTTTCCAATGCTGAAATGTCAGAGATCCTCAGAAAAACTATCCTTCATGTTACTCAATAATATGGATAAAAGTTTCTTGTTTAGAGCTAATTTTACAGTACATTTTCTTTTCAGTCTCATAGATCAAAGAAAAAAATAAAGTTCTTCTAGAGAGAAGAAAGTCAAAGGATAAGACTCTTCTCTTGACTAACCTCGACTTCCTTCTGTTTTTAAAAAATTAAACATTCTTTCTCCTCCTCTTTCTAAAAGAAAAAGAAACCCTCAAAACTGTGTCATTGCTGTGAATTCACAGACAATCTCTGAAGCCAGAATAATACTCCTTGTCCACAATAAATCCTCTAAGTTTTTTCAACATACTCACCTCATCACCCCACAACCCTCCACACACAAACACAATCACAGCTATTACGTGCCATCATCCCACATTCCTACCAAAAAAAAAAAATCTGGAAAGAAAAAGCAAGTTGCCACAGGAACTATACATTAGATGGGAGTAAGTGACTGGGGAAAAGCTGAGATTCCCTTACTACAACTTTGCGTATCTTGAGACAATGCTGCAGCACTTAGGGTGTTCTGAAGGAAAGAAAGTGTAAGAGCAAGGAAGAATTATCAAGCCAAATTGTCTTTAAAATATAAAGATAATAGCAGATATGCTTACTTAAGAATATACCCATCGGTGCCTTAGAGCTCTTTTGGACAAAAACTATGTGATTAAACATTGCTTACCAAAAACAATCAAAAAAAGAAATACGAAAAACACAAAGCAAGAAAAACTAGATATTTTAAAGTTTAAAAAAAGTTTTGAGACTAAACCCCTGCGGAAATTATTTCAGAGCAAAATATAAAACATATATATATATATATATATATATATCTGCATAAATATTATACATATACCTATGCATCTATATATAATGCATCTATATATAATGTAACTCAATGTAGTAAAACATCGCTTATGTCGTAAGCGATGAAATTACAAAGTCATTTATAAAAGACGGTCAATTGATACACTTTAAAACTGAAACAGATCATTTTAACATATTGTGGCTCTTAATCTTTTATATTTATTTCTAATTTTTAAATGATATTATGGGTACTGATATCCTTTGAAATGAATCTGACTTTTAGGAATTTCTTTATCCAATTCAATTAAAGTAAAATTAAACACTTAACTATTTTGAAAATAGCATGTATACTATGATCCATTCATATAAAATTACTTCTCAGTATCTACTGATCTACTTTTCCTCCTTTGTCAAGGTTTATAATATTTACATTCTGTTCTGCAACAATCATTCCCCCAGCAGCAGAGAGAGCTGCAGCAATGTCCTTCAAGCCTCAGTACTGCATGATTCAGGGTGGTAAGATTTGTGGTGATTTGTTGTTTTTTTCTTTATATTTTTTACTATTTGGTTTGTTAAAAAATCATGAACAAATGTATGTTTTTATAAAAGTGGGCAATAATTTAAAAAATTAACAAAAAGTAACATCTCAGTAACAAGTTCTAGGTGTATTTAGTTAAAGACTTCATATTTGTGATTATAATTTACTTTTGCATGTATTCTGATACAGGTAGCACATATGATACAGGAGGTACTGGAAGACCTACAGAAGCAACTAAATGAACCTTGAGAAGTCATAGGTGTGGAAGATGGATTCAGAAGAGTGAAAAGTCTATGGCCACAGCACTGTGAATATACCCAATCTCTGGTTTCGGAGGCTAAGCAGGGCCAAGCCTGGTTAGTGCTCGGATGGGAGACCACCTAGGGATTCTGGATGCAATGGGCTAAAATAATAATAAACGAATAAAGACTGAGACTAAAGAGAAGCTTTCTGCATGACTGAGAAAAGGAAGATACAGGAGGATAGTATTACTGCATGTGCAAAGAGCAAGCGGGAAACATGGGAAGAGTCCACAGAACTGTGAAGGGTGCAGCAGTACTGGAGGGAAGGCGAGCATGACTCAGAATCCTAAGAAATGAGGAAAGAGAGACCCACGCCTTGATGTCATGGGGCTTCTAGTCTAGTGAATGACACAAGTCAACAGGCAAATTTGTCTAAGGAGATACGCACTCTGATCAGGGAAAAAGAACCAAGTGCTTATGGGGATATATAAAATGTTCCCTAGTCCTATTGTGAAGTCAAGAGAGCCGTCCTGGAAGAAGTGACATTTAAGCCAACATTAAGAACCAGTAGAAATTAGTGACAAAAGAGAGCAGAAAAATTCCTTGTACTGTGGGTAAAGAATAGGAGAAGAGAAGCCCAGAGCAGAGCACTGGACATTGCCAGGCAGAGACAGGGAGGGTGTGACTGAGGCATGAGGTGTGCTTGGAAGTGGAGCTCCCTCCTTACTTAGAACTTGGCAGGCCGGTTGTAGGCCTAAGGTTTCTCTGCGCAGGCCACATTCTCTCCCTTCTTGGTGTGCCTTCAAAAGAGCCTGAGGCCAACTTTCCTGCCCCTTTTATTGAGAGCCTATCTTCCCTTTTGACCTAGAAAAATGATGACAAATTTTATTGTTATTGTTTCTTCCAGGAGACGTGCAGGGTCTTCATACATGGCCTGACCTAACGCCCAGGGTTCCCAAGAGAGGTATGCAGACTGGTACACTGACATGACATTGGGCACAGCCCTTCCCAAATTTTGCCTTACATATCTTCTTTCTCCCTCCCTCTCTCCCCTTATAGGTTACTTGAGGACATGGCATTCTCTCTCCCTTTTTTGTAGAAATTTAGGGAATACAAGTGCAGTTTTGTTACCTGGATGAAAGAGGTGTAATGTAATCGTCACCTGAATAATGTACATTGTACCCATTAAGTAATTGCTCATCCCTCATGTCCAGTCTCCCATCCTTCCGAGTCTCAGTGTCTTATTCTACTCTCTATGCCCACGTGTACACATTACTTAGCTCTCACTTATAAGTGAGAACATGCAATACTTTGCCTTGTGCTTCCAAGTTATTTCACCTAAGACAATGGCCTCTAGTTCCATGCACATTGATGCAAAAGAGGGTTTTACTCATTTTTGCAGATGAGTAGTATTCCATGGTGTGTGTGTGTGTGTGTGTGTGTGTGTGTGTGTGTGTGTTGTGTATCACATTTTTTTATCCAGTCATCCATTGATGGACATGTAGATCGGTTCCATGTCTTTGTTATTGTGCATGGTGCTTCAATAAACATACAAAAGCAGGTATCTTTTTGATATAATGATTTTCCTTTGGGTGTATGCCCAGGAGAGGGATTGCCAGATTGAATGATAGTTATATTTTTAGTTCTTTGAGAAACCTCTATATTGTTTGCCATAGAGGTGGAACTAATTTACATTCCCTGCAACAATGTGTAAGCCTTTCCTTTTCTCCAAAACCTCACCAACATCTGTTGTTTTTGGCCTTTTAGTAATAGCCACTCTGACTGGTGTAAGATGGCACATCACTGTGGTTTTAATTTGCATTTCTGTGATGTCAGTGATGTTGAGCATATTTTCATACACCTGTTGACCATTTGTATGTCTTCTTTTGAAAAAGTCTGTTCATGTTCTTTACCTACTTTTTAATGGAATTATTTGTTTTTTTTGCTGTTGTTGAGTTGTTGGAGTTCATTGTGGATTCTGAATATAAGGCCCTAGTCAGAGGCATAGTTTACAAATATTTTCTTCCATTCTGCAGGTTATTATTTCTTTTGTTGTGCAGAAGCTTTTTGGTTTAATTAAGTCCTATTTGCCTATTTTTGGTTTTGTTGCATTTGCTTTTGAGGTCTTATTCATGGATTATTTGCCTAGGCCAATGTCTGGAAGAATTTTTCCTGAGTTTTCTTCTAGTGTTTTTGTAGTTTCAGGCCTTACATTTAAGTCTATAATCCATCCTGAGTTAATTTTTATATATGGTGAAAGATAGGAGTCCAGTTTCACTCTATATGGCATTTTCTTATTCATAGGACCATGCTCCCAATGAGCATGGTCCTATGAATGAGACGTTTCTAAAATGTTTCTAAATAAACGTTTGTTACTTGTCATTCAAGGCTTGTGGAAAACAAAAAATCAGAGGTATATGCTTTTCAATATATTGAAAGATCAGATGTATATTCCTTTTCAATACAAGGAATATACACACCTCTTGATGTTAACACTTTCAGATAGTAATCCTATTTATTTCAACTCCATTTATTCCAAAAAGTAAATAACATTATCCCTTTGTGGTAAATGCACTTAAATGTTAATGAAGTCATAAGCTGTATAACTGCAGTAAGCTTTTCATCATACACTTCTCTTGAGTAATACATACGTTCCTGAACTTCCTTCCAAAGTTGTAGAAACAGAACTAGACAGACTTGAAGCAAGTCTGAGCTTCTTGGTTTTATCTATTGATAACACGAAGCATGATCTAGTGTCACACCTCCTTATATTTGGAGATAGTCTTATCTGATTGCCAGGAATAGGTCTAAACTAAGGTATTTCTCATTCATAAAGACAAGGCATGTGAATTCTCTTCAAATTAGCCCAGCTAAAAAGGTTTGTGTTATTTCAATATTAATTTAATAACAAGCTACCCACAGTAATTACCTCTCTAATTTCTTGTAACTTTCCTTGTCTAGACTTGGGCCAATGAGTACATTAAATTTGCTACAAAAACAATTTACTCAGTGTAGAACTAAAGACAAGGGGGAAGGAAGGAGCTTTTCTAGATAGTTTTATCACAAAAAGGATCATCACAGGAGTGTGACACTGAGGACACACTACATCCTCTAACGGAAAGGCTATAATAACCAGTAATGTTGTACATTTGTTTAGAACTATATATGTATCAGAGAGTTTTCACATACACTATTTCATTCAATTCACCCACCAAAAGGCTAGAAGGAATCCAAGTAACCATTCAGGGTGCTTCACACAGCATTTATGTTCTGCATATTAAAAAAAAAAAAAGTCTTTCATGAGTTTTGTCTGCCTTAACACGGGAAGAGAACTAACTAATGAAAAATAAAAAAATCAACCTCCTGCCAATTCTACATAAAGGCACCATCTTGCAAGATAACTGAAGGAAATGGTGCCTTTATGTAGAATTGGGCAATTCAACCCAATTATTTCCATAAGATAAAGAAATAAACTATTGGCAAATAAACGCATTACTACTATCTTGACTACAAGGTATTTGAATTAGTCAGAGAACATATGGAACCATTCTTCTTTGACTCAACTCCATTAATAGTTTTAATATTTGCTAAAAGAAATCTTTATTGAGTCATGTTTATGTAGTAGACATAGCCCTTCACAGAGACCATTTATACCATCAAAGTGTGTGGCTACTGTGATTCTCAGAATAAATCTCTCTTACCAAAACATCTAACCATAAATTTTTTGAAATAGGAAACCATTTGGGTATCAAATTCTAGGACTTTAGGGGAAGAAGTGTTCTAGATGACAATATCTTTTTCAGAAAGTTCTTATTTGGCCAGGCTCATGTGGTGGTTCATGTCTGTAATCCTGGCACTTTAGGAGGATGAAGTGGGAAGATTGCTTGAGTCCCGAGTTTGAGCCTGGACAACATAGCAAGACCCTCTCCTGCCTATTTTTCTTAAAAATAAAGAGGGAAACACAGTTCTTATCTGTGCTTCATCTGAAATGGAAAGTACCATAGAAAGAAATGCCGTAACAAACACCCAGGTCAATGGTTCACACTGTGAAGGGACACTATGTGGTTTGCTGCGTATTTGCAGAGAACAGTTCTTCCCTGCTGATATAAAGACTAAATTGCAAAACTTGGCTCCAGGTGTTGGACTCAGCCTCCAGGTTTAATGTAGTGGGAACTTTATCAATCAAATCCCTGTACCGAGCACAGGCACGAAGCCATAGCTATGTGCATAGCTGAGGTATTCTTTAAAAACAAAACAAAAAAACTGTGAACATCAAGCCACAGGTGTAGGCACCTGGGCAGTCTTCAGGTGCACTGTGCCCCTCCCCTGGGTGTGGGCCTCTGGTTTCATTTCTTCCTGAGGCATCTTTTTATCTCTAGTTCATCTTTCATCAGTACCTGTCAGTGGAATATCACAATTCCAGATTGGGAAAACAATTCTTAAGGAGTTAACAAAATAAAAAAAGATTTTGGTCATGGAAATCCCCTCTACTTTCAACCAATATTTTATTCATGTTTGGAAAATACCACTTTGTTGTTTCCATTTTAATCTGTTTCAGTATTTCCTGTTTTAATTCTGAAACCAAATGTATGACAAACCAGGAGGATCTTGGGCCAATTCCAAATCAATAAAACCAGAAGTAACCATGAACTAACCAAATTACTGCTCATGCTGGATTTTGTGCAGTTTTTTTAATTGTACTTTAGATTTTGGGGTACATGTGCAGATCATGCAGGATTGTTGCTTAGGTACATACGTGGCAATGTGGTTTGCTGCCTCCATCCCCTTATCACCTATATCTGGCATTTCTTCCCATGTTATTCCTTCCCACCCTCCCCATCCCCACACTGTCCCTCCCCTAGCCCCCCACAACAGACCCCAATGTGTGATGCTCCCCTCCCTGTGCCCATGTGCTCTCATTGTTCAACACCCATCTATGAGTGAGAACATGTGGTATTTGCTTTTCTGTGTCAGTTTGCTGAAAATGATGTTTTCCAGATTCGTCCATGTCCCTACAAGGACACTAACTCATCATTTTTTATGGCTGTGTAGTATTCCGTGGTGTATATGTGCAAAATTTTTAAATGTGTACATCAATTGCATAAGACAAACTCAGAGTTTCAGGTATGACATGTATCAAAGTCAACCAGAGAGAGCCCAGTCGTTTCTCTACGGCAGCTAACATTTATATGTAATCTGAGGGAAATGATGAATGTATCATAGGAAAACACTTTGTTGATTAAAACATGAAAGAGAGAGAAGAAATTGCCTTTTTGACTTGCATATCTACTTTTCCTTTCCTTGTTTCTTCCCCCTTTACTTTGCAACTGGAGAAAGTGTTGGTCAAGTTTGAATCGGTAGACTCAAAAATTCATTTAGGCCCTGAGATTCTGTAAGTCTGGAATAACAGTCATCATAGAACTAGAGAATTTTCTAAACAGAAGGAAACTGCACTCAACCTTCATTTATTAGGCATCTATTCTGGGGGAGGAGGATTAGCCTGATCCCATTTTACAAACTTAAGAAGTGATCTGTAGACTTGGTGATTGCTCTGAGATCACTCAACCAATGTGTGTCAGAGCCAGTTCTTCCTGAATCCGAGGCGAATCCATTTGCTCTGGGCTAAGACTATTACTCTCTCACAGTCTCCTAACCATTTCACTTCCAGGGTCAATGTGCAGACATGATCAAAAATTATCTTTATTCAATATACTATTTGATCTTTTGGGAGGTATCATTTGTAAATAAACAAACAAATTGTCTAATTGCTAGCCTGGACTAGGGATAGACATAAATTTGAAAAAAGAAAGCTATGAATCACAAACACTGTTATTAAAATTGGAACCAGGAAACATGACCCATTAAACTGTCAATTAAATAAATTATCAAATCAAATAACAGGATCTTTGTCTGCAGGCCATGGTAGGGAAAAGGCTAAAAGGAAAACTGGCAAATGCATGCTCTCCCTAAGGTAATCGAGAGCTAGGCCCTCAAATTATGAGAATTTGCAAAAACCATCTAAGAGAAATAGGATGCCCATATACATTCTTTAGATTCATAATGATCTAATGCCTTATGATGAATTACTATATCACCAGTTAAACATCAGTGTATTTCCTTAAAATGAATATGTTATTAATTATATTTAATTTTCCATGAAGGCTGCAGAATATGATTATTAAACATCTTACCCATTTCACATATTGCTTGTTTATAAATTACTTTCCCAAATTATGTATCATGTTTCCCTTATTGTTCTCAAAATTCAGCATTACTATCTTACTTTTTTCTCATTTTCAGAAATTAAAGTTAAGAAAAATTAATAATCCACGGCAGAAGTTCTGCAATTTATAGCAATTCATACTAAAGACTGCTGAAATACATTACCTCCCTTTAATATTCTAATGGGATCAGCAAGAAAAACAGAGTCAACACCCACTTCCCCACATGCCTTAAATAATTTACCAGTGAACCAAGAGCACGTTTTTAATCCTACCCTTGTCTCCTAACATGCCAACTTTCCTTGTATCAGTTTACATTTATTCAGAAATGCAAACTCACTTTGAAATGAACCAAATTGGAAAGGTAAGTGAGCTACTCTGTTTAAAATCTAAGTAAAACGTCTTTAATTTTTCACAAAGATGTTTCATCCATAACTATGCTATTGACAAATATATTAAAACACCGGAATACTCAGAAACAACTCATTGAACTTATCACAGATTACAGCAGTTTTAGAAAACATGGAGGATACAGGCCAGAGTTGGACACCACAGGGTTTCACATTCACCATGGGGTTTCACATTTGCATATATAGATAGGGCATGTTTCCACACGTAGGTTTGAGGCACAGTAATGGGGAAACAGAAAATGAAGGTAAGCAAATTTACCTTTAGTTTACAAATTTACTTTCACTTTACGAAATAGATGTTTCAGTTACCAGCTTGAAGGCTTGAAGATCAGTTCCAAGGCTTGAACTGTTCTTGAAGTCTTAAGCTGGTGATTAGAACATCTTTTTGGACTCCAGAAACTGGAGTGCTAGTGACCCCTACAACCACACATTGAATTATAGAATTATACCATCCAGCTTCCCAGTTGTATAGCCTGATCCTTCCATGGGTCATAATAAAAATGCTACTCTGCCTTTAACTTTAATAAAGTTAATTAATTTGTATTAATAAAAATGCCTTGGCAAACCCAGATGAAAACTTTCATATAGATGCAATCAACCACTTTTCTCCAGATAATTGCCACTTGGGCTGAGACATTGAAAACATGCCAATCTAAAATGCTTTTAAAGACTTCAATCAACGTTCTCTCCCCAAATGAAGAAGTAAAAGTCAGAGGACAGACTGTAGGCTGCAGACTCCATTCTTAACATCGCCCAGCAGCATGTATTTATATTACCAGCATTTGTCCTCCGAATTTGACCTGGAGTTGGCCTCTGAATTGGTACAGGGAAGGAAAAGGACAGGGGCTGTAGAGCCCAGAAAAGCTAAAAACAAACTGTCTTCTTAAATTACCCAGATTTGTAACCAAGCTTAAAATAACACAGACCTGCCAGCCTTCAGCCCTAACATCTGAAGCTCACTCTCAGAAATAATAAAACAATACTGTTGTCTTGGCCTTATTTGTTTTATTTCATTGGCTCTATGTCCATTTCCAAAGCAATAGATAAAAGGCCCTATCCCCTTTTTAAATTTGCTATTTAATCTTGTTTTAAAGCAAATGTATACTTCCCAGAAGAAAAAATATTTTCTTTCAAGAAGCAGTATTTGAACAGTTTCCAGTAACTCACAGGATAATTTTGGGTTAAACTTAAAAAAAAAAAAAAAAACTAAGCTTGTATTTATTTAGAAAATTTTGAGTTTGTAAAGTTTTAAAACACAACAACACACGTGTGGAGAAGTAAAGAGATTTGATACGAGATTTTAGGTTTCTTTACTTTCACAGTAAGTAGCTTTGGGTTTCTATCTGTATTACTGCCTCATGCATGACCTACTTCTTTCAGTAGTCAAATTGAGTTGGATCACTTGGTTAATCAACATACAAAACATACATGTTGTGACCCATTTGATAATTTCATGTAGATATACCTTAACCTTGTTTTTTTTTAATAATCCATTACATTGGTTTAGTTAATATCTCTTAATACAAGGAGAATAAGATCAAAGCTACATAACACTGGAGGCTTTAAATTATTCTATCCTACGTATGCATTGTGTGGGATCCCTTACATAGTGACGAGTACATTTAATGACATCATTTTTGTATTTAAGAACTAAAAAACTTTAGACAAGGCCCAGGAGAGATGAACCTTAAATCTCACTTTCTAAAAAGTATATTAGGGGGGAAAAAAAAGCTGAAGCTAAGAATGATATGAACAGATACTACAGAATAAAATCTTTTTTGTTGAATTGCTTAATAATCACAAATTTAATAATCAATAGAACTAAGTATTTCAAATTGTGATCATGTTACTTGGCTCATAGGAAATTACCATTGAGTTAAAAAATCACCTAAAAAGTATGTTATAACAACATTAACAAAACAGTTTTTGGCTTATAAAGAACAAGCCCTTCTCCTAAAAATCTGTGTAGAGAAGATTTTTCCATTTTACAAATCCTGTGTTTAACAAACCTGCTCAAGCTGATGCAGCTAAGATGACAACCTTCCCAAGTTATATCTCTGCCTCTACGCTTTGAGATCTGTTCCCATAACTACTTTTAAGTTTTTAGGGATAATTTTTAGTGATCCTACACATTTCTCATTTCCATCCTCACACACCCAACCACCTTGGAGACAGACACTCACTAGAAGGTTTGTGAACTTGCTTACTTGGGGAAATTACTTAACCTGCCTGTGTTTCAGATTCCTCCTTTGTAAATTTAAAACAATAATAAAACCTACCTCCTATGGTTGATGGTTGATGTGAAAATTAAAAAAAAAACAAAAAACTTACATATGTCAAGATCTTAGTAAGTCAACAAGAATTAGCAGTGGAGAAAAGAGCAAATCACAGGAAAATGTAACCCTTGCAACTCTACATTTTCCACCATTTTTCTCCCTGGGCTTGGCGTGCCCCTCACAGAATCTGCCATGCGTGCAGAGCTTGTAAAGAAAAAGATCCCTTGGTTGACCTTGAGTAAAGGGTCAACCATTAACTGATCCAGAAGTGATAACCTTATGTAGGGACAGCCAATCCTCGAAGTGAGTTGGTATCTATTGAGGTAGTTTTGCATAATAAGAATGATCGTAATCATTGGACCAGTTGGACTCTGTAATTAAAATGAGAAAACAGGGTGAGTAAGCCAGTTAATGGATGAATAAACCATTGGGGATAAAAGCATGGGGTTTTTAGTTGAAAAAACCTAGAATCAAATTTGGTTCTGCCTAGCTGGGGTCCTTTGGGATGAATGGACTCGTTCATCCAGCTGAGCCTGTTTCCTCCCACATTCCTACTACCCAGCCCTAATTCAGGCCACTCTCTGTTCACCTAATGGGGTTCCATGTTTTCTGCCTAGAATCCGCCAACCCCATCACCTACACTGCCTTGGAACAGTGTGGCTAGATAAAATACAGGAAGTCTGGTTAAATCTGAAATTCAGATAAATGACAAGTAATATTTAATACTGTATAAGTATGTTTCATGCTAAAACGTTACTCCTCATTTATCTAAAATTCAAACTTCGCCAGACGCCATGGCTCACATCTGCAATCCCAGTGCTTTGGGAAGCCAAGGCAGGAGGATGGCTTGAGTCCAGGAGTTTGAGACCAGACTGGGCAACACAGTGAGATCTTGTCTTTTTCTTTTCTTTTTTTTTTTTTTTTTGAGACAGGGTTTCGCTCTTGTTACTCAGGCTGGAGTGCAATGGCGCAATCTCGGCTCACTGCAACCTCTGCCTCCTGGGTTCAGGCAATTCTCCTGCCTCAGCCTCCTGAGTAGCTGGGATTACAGGCACGCGCCACCATGCCCAGCTGATTTTTTGTATTTTTAGTAGAGACGGGGCTTCACTATGTTGACCAGGATGGTCTTGATCTCTTGACCTCATGATCCACCCGCCTCGGCCTCCCAAAGTGCTGGGATTACAGGCGTGAGCCACCATGCCTGGCCGAGATCTTGTCTTTAAAAAAAGAAAAAAATATATCAAACTTAACTGAGCATCTCGTTCTTTTATATTTTACTATAAAAGAGTTTTATAACTTATGGTAAAATATAAAAGATATGCAGAATTTTATACTTTATAATAAAATTATATCACAACCATACACCAGGGTTACATTACATGCAGAAAATACAAATTTGGCCTGGGTATTCTCATCTTAAATTGTCAGATGGCAGCCTATACGTATTCAATTCATGCTTTAATCTATTTAAATATGCTTCACAAATGTCTTCATGACACAACCATATTCTGCCTCTCCGACATCGTGTTCCATCTTTCTACCACCTCATTTTCCTACCTATGTGACTGTTTCTTTGCTTAACTTTTCACTTCATCCAGAAACCCTTACCTAATTAATTTGTCTCCTACTCATCCCAAACACATACCAGGCACTCTTAGCTAGCCATGAAATTTGTTGGATTAAGTGTCTCTTCCTTATTCTCTTAGAGTCACACATATTTATACTAAACATATATGTGTGTGTGTGTGTGTGTTACGCTATGAGTTTTATATATATATATATATATATATATATATATATATATATATATATACACACACATACAGATAATATATATATTTTAAGTTTGGGGATAGCTATACATATACAAAACTTAAAAGTAGCATAATACACTACTATATATACATATATCACTCTTTAGCCGCCAATCTCCTCCACAAGAATATACATACTTTTTTAGAGCAGAGGCTGTTTTCTTTACCTTTGTACCTCTAACTCCTAAAGGAGTAACTGACATTTAATGCATATTTGTGGTGCTAAACTGGACTCAGGCACATGGCTCCTAATTACTCTCCCCCTACTATTGTTGGGGGTCATGCCTCACCCTGAAAACAAAGCGGCAGTTTCTTTCATACATGCTGTGAACTAATTTCATGTCTTTCAATAATAACAATAGAAAGCTTGCAGAAAAGATTTTTGTAACACTCAATAAATGGTCACCTATATTAATATACAAGAGTCCTTCTGCATTTAAAGATCTCCTTCTGTTATTCATTCATCCATTTAAGAAGCATCTGTAAAGGCCAGGAGCTGTGCCTCATGCCTGTAATCCCAGCACTTTGGGAGGCCAATGTGGGTGGATTGCTTGAGCTCCAGAGTTCAAGACCAGCCTGGGTAACATGGCAACACCCTATCTCTATAAAAAACACAAAAATTACCCGGGTATGGTGCACCTGTAGTCCCAGCTACTAGGGAGGCTGAGGTGGGAGAATCACTGAACCTGGGAGGCAGAGGTTGCAGAGAGCCACGGTTCCACCACTGTACTCCAGCCTGAATGAGAGTGAGACCCTGTTTCAAGAAAAACATAAAGGTGGCGGGAGCATGAATTTGGTGGCTATTAAAGTAATACATTATCAAAAATGAATAGGGAGACAGAGTAGGAGTGTTATAGCAGAGATGAAGTGGTTTCCATAGTCAACAGGGCCAAAAACTGAGAGCAACAAAAGCGTCTTCCCTTCTTAACCAATTTTTTCCCTCTACTACACAAGATTCCTTGGAGGAGCTATTCTTAGAAATCCGCAGCAGCCCACTTGAAGACTGTCACTGGACCGAATTTTATTATAGGAACTACTGTTCATCACTACAGAGTTATCGAAAAGGAGCACCACGAAGAGAGTTCTTGATGAACTGCAACTCATTCAGTGGAAAAGGGAGGCTCCGAAGCTGTTGAAAAGCATCAGTAAACAATTCTTCAGGTTTCAATTCACAAAGGGGACTGAACCTAAGATGACAGATATAGACAGACTTACAGTGAAAAGGATGGAGGCAGCAAGGGACAGTGGGCTCTTGGTCTAAGCTATATAAAGATGTATGCAGGTCCAAAGCCGATAGGAATGAATCAAGTTTACAAGATCTGCATCCTTGGACACCACGGTATGCACTGTGAAAGTCAACCACCTCAGGAAACGATTGTCACCAGTGTGAAGTTTTTCAGGAAAGCAAAATAGTCTGTGCTTAATGAGAGCCCCTTTTAGAATTTCATTCTAAAACACACTCCCCCAGAGCGGTCTATTATGAAACCTGACACTTTTCAAATCAACTAGCAGCATTTCCTGTTCCTGTGAGATTTGCATTATGACCTGGACGTGTTGGATAAGTCAAGAGATCTTGTTATGGATACATGTTTCTTTTTTTTCCATGAATTTACAGCTGGCACATAATAGTTTTTAGATTGCTAACTACAGGCCCACAGCCTCTTCCCAGCCTCATTTATGCTGTAATTATAAATCCGCTGACGTCATTCATCCCACATTGCTTCCTTGCTGCTACCTCGTCTTTCAACACCGCTGCCTATGTCTGTTGTCTTCTGGTAGATCTTCCTGTCACTAGACCAATTACCACCATCTATTCAGCTTTTTCTTCTGACCCAGTGGACTCCTTGTTCTCCTACTGATGACAGTCTTAGAAGGCAACAGCCAAACTGGCCGTTAGCTTCTGACCTCTCCATAGACAACCTTATTATGGTAATTGCAAGGCTGGAAATAGCAGACGCTAGGCCAATTACACCTGTCCCTGTCCCAATTCAGCCTGGGTTTGCATTACTCAGATGCGGTGGAGAGCTTGGTTCGGCTCAGCTGCACAACAACTTTTTCTCTATTCTTGCGAAATTTGGAGTCAGACATTTCTCATTAGGCTTGTCATTAGGACATAATGGCCCAGTATTTCTTTAAATGGCATAATTCTTTATCAAACAAACCAATGTACTATTTTAATAGATAATTTTACCATGGTACTTTAAAGCAAGCAAATCTTTAAAATGTCACTCCTCTAAATACAGCAAGACATAAACTGAAAACAATATACCCACTGTTTTTCCCTGCAGTCATTTTTATATGAATGATATACATAGATGTGTGTATCTAAAATGAATATATCTTTATAAATGTTATATTTGTATATGCTTAAATTTTTTAAATTATACATAGTTAAGTCTATAAATGGATAGCTGTGGCACATATACATAATTATATTAAAAATATATATGTGCACATTATAGCTAAATTAATTCTTTTTTTAATTGCATTATATAAAACATTAAGAGAGGGAAGCTTTTACATTCATTTTAAAATTAAATGTTGTTCTTGTTGAGCATCCTAGTAATACCAATGTCTCATAGTATGCCCCTATTAATTTAAGTTGAAATTAACTGAATATATTCTTGTTTTAATTTTAGTTAATTCTTAATAGAATGCCTTTATTTGCTTTCAAGTCCTATATTTCCAGAAAAGCTTACCTCTTTAAATTACCCTTAAAAAGAAATTTAAGATGCAGAGATGTTTGAGCTCTGAATTGGTTCAGTAATCCTGTTAGCCTTATAAAAATCTCTGAGGATGCTCCGAGTCTGAAACAGATTCCTTCTAGAAATAGGAATTCCTGGGACCCTAAATCAAAAGACTTCTCCATTCTCAGTGCTGGAGTCACTATTGGTTTTTTTGCTAGTCTTTTCTGTACTGAAAGTAGCCACTTAAGTTACGCTGGAAAGAACAAGAGCAGTCTTTATAAACACCCTTCTGTCTTGAGTGAAAAGGCTTAGTCTCCATCATTCCAATGAGATGTTAAAGTCAGAGTCCTTCTCTGGGCTCCAGAAATCTTCCCAGGATGAGCTAAGTAAGGTCTCCCCGCAACCAAGAAATCAGAGCACAGCCTCACGATTTTACCACGGAGCATCTTCCCGCAGGTCCATGTGGCTCCCCCTTCACTGAGGTCCGCCATTGCTTTTACATCTGCTGGAGCTCTCATTCCCCCACTAAATCAGAGGCGAAGGTGGAAGCCACAGGGCTCTGTTCCCCTGACTCCATTACTGCTTCCTCTCTCTCAGTCTGTTTCCTAAATTGGGGATGACAATCATGCCAAAAAAGAGAGTCATTGTGAAATTTAGAGAAGCTAGTATTTGCAGTTCTTAGAGATCAGTGCCTCACTTATAATGGAAATCTTACTCATTTTGGCATCCTACAGGGTTTGGAGTCAATCAGACCTAAGCTCAACTCCTGACTCAAAAATGGACAGACTGTAGGAACTTTGAGTCAGTCACCTAACTCTCTTTAGGAGTGTTAAATGAGATACTGTATATAAAGTTGTTAGGACTCCCTTGATCTGTCCCTAGATACCTCCCATTGGTTCTTGCACTTTTATGTCTTTCTTCCTCCCTTTCATTCCTTCCTTAGTTAATCAAGTAATAAACCTATCCACTGTGTAAGGACCACACACAGTCATATAGTTGCTGTATGGTAAACATACCTGATAGCAATAACATAAGCATACCCTGAGAATGACACTGAATACATATGGCAGATGCACCTGAATATGTGTTCCAAGCCAGGGAACCCTGGAATGGCCAACCCGGAGATTTGTTCCTTGTCTGTGAAGAACATTTGCGCCCTTCTGCCTGTCCAATGGAACACTGGCCATACAGGGGATTGAGCACCTGAGTTTTGGGTTGGATGAAGGTTGCCAGGTGGAGGTTGTTAAGGGGAGGTGTTAAGTAAAAATGCTATATAGGCTGCATGTTGTTTGCAAGTGATGATGGTTTTCCTTCCCAGCCAGCTGCCACTGGACTCTCCATAAGCTCGCTGTACAGCCCACTGCCACTGGACTCTCTGCCCTATATGTTATCCCCTGATGAAACCCCATTTCTCATTGGTTGGCTCTGGGTCTCTTCTTTCATGTCTTGAACCTGTGCCTTCTCTATGGAAATTAGTAGGGTTCAACACAAGAGTTGCGCTTCCATTTCTCAGAAGAATGTCAGGTCTTCCTGCTGCCCTTGGTTGGTCTTTGATATGGTTTAGCTGTGTCCCCACCCAAATCTCATCTTGAATTGTAGCTCCCATAATTTCCACATGTTGTAGAAGGGGCCCAGTGGGAGATCACTGAATCATGAGATCAGATCTTTCCCATACTGTTCTCGTGATAGTAAGTTTCATGAGATCTGATGGTTTTATAAAAAGGAGCTCCCCTGCCCACACTCTCTTTTTGCCTGCTGCCATCTATATAAGATGTGACTTGCTTCTCCTTGCTTTCAGCAATGATTGTGAGGCCTCCCCAGCCATGTGGAACTGTGAGTCAACTAAACGTCTTTCTTTTGTAAATTTCCCAGTCTCAGGTATCTCTTTATCAGCAGTGTGAGAATGGACTATCACAGTCTTGCTCTGTGCTGCCTTGACCACCTCTTTTTCCACATCTAAGATGTCCAGCTTTGCAACTCCTGGCACCAGGTCCTGGCAAGTGATCCTCTCCTACAACTGAGGTAATTTCCACTCACAAGGTCATCACTGATGGATAATTAGGTCACTTGGGTTAATACACTGACAGTGGCTATGGTACTTTCCAAACTTCCGATGGACGCTGAAGACACCATAGCACATCACAGGGGCTTCTTTCCCTGTATTCACCCTCAGATTCTTCCAAAACAAACTGGGATTCACCTAGGGAACAAGACTCTTCCAAAGGCTTCTGGCCTGTCCCCCTTCCCACAAATTTTATTCGGTCCTTTTTTGTTAATGTCCTAAATCTGTTTATTTTGAGTTTGTGGAGATGCCTTTTCAACTCTGGTCGAACAACATTCTAGAAGCATCTCTGCTTTGGGATTTTTATGCCACTAGGCACCAAATAGGAGCAGTGACAGAGCTGTCTCAAAACCCCTGTGACTGTGGAGCTCACAAAGCAGTGATTCTCAGCCAGGGAGCACCTCAGCATCACCTGCGGGCCTCGTCAAAGCCCAGGTTGTTGAGTCCCACTGCCAGTTCTGGGTCAGTTGGTGTGAATGAGGCCTGAGGATGCACATTTCTAAAAGTTTCCAGGTGATGTCAGTGCTGTGGTTCAGGAGCTGCTGTTTGAGAACCATTGATATAAAACATGAGGGGTCTTTGTTACCCTCTCCTCATGATAGGGTTTCTCCCCCGAGTCTCTCTGCTGCCTTGGTGCTTCAGAACATAAGGAAGGCCAAACCTTGTTGCTATGAATACTTCTTGGAGACCACTAGTTTCTGCTTTAAGTGGCATTAAGTCCTGCTCAAGCTGTGCGCAGGTACAAGAAGAAAGGAAAGGAGAGAACAACAAAATTTATGAAGTGTGCCTCGGACTTCATAAAGCAGGGGATAAAACTTCATGGATAGCAACACTTATGCAAATTCAAACTTATTTCCCTAAGCCCAGATTGAAATAAACACAAAGGATCACAGGAGAGGCAAAGTCATTTTTCTTTTAACCCAACAAGGTACACTGTGTTTTTTTAATCCTCTCTCTCTTTTAGATGAACAACACGGGATTGCCTGGCCAGAGCTTGTCATCTGCGCTTATCTCATCTGGGCTGTCTATAATTAGATTGCAAGCCCCTTTGGGCAGTAGCTGTGGAGCTGTAATCAGATTTTGTACAGTGCCTGGCACAGTCTCTTAACCAGAAAGAGGGTGTTCAATAAATATTTATTGATGATGATTATCTTTAATTCCTCGGGAAGCTTAGGCAATTCTAGGCCACTCTACTTAGTTGAATGATAATGGAATTGATAAACTATCTAGGGAGGAGAAGCAGGTCTGGTAGCTTTCTTAAAGCCAACCAACCATCAGATATTCAAAATTGGGAGGTATCATTTAGTACCCTAGGGGAATTAGAAGTTTAATGCACTACTTTATGCCAAATGTTTAAGAGCGGGCCAAGCACTGGAAAAGAGGAAACCACCATAAACCAGGACTTCTAAATGAACTTTCTGGCACTTCCCTTTAGGGATGCTGAAGTTTGTAATATTAGAAAATTTTCTCTTCCCCTATCCAATTTTCCAGTAAGTGAAATAAATTGATCTACACGGTAAGCATTGCTTTTTACTTTAATTTTTGTCAAGCATTGTCATCCACCAGATGATTTTTCTTTGCTAAAAATCATGGAACTGACATAACTTGAAACACGATACATGTTTGGCTACCGTAGTCTCTTCCATCTCAAAAACGTTTTGAACTTTTAAGAATCAAGCCTGACACAAGAAGTGAAGTCATTGGGGATTGTTTATTCTACATTCAAAAAGAGGAAAAAAAAAAGTTTAACGGTTTCTGAAATGCCTCCAAGAGACGTGTGTCTAATTAAAAACACACGTACAGCCAGTAAAAGAGCAGGTGCTATGTCACTAACTGGAGGAAATGAGACAAGAAATTCCAGGGCACAGAAAAATCTGGGAGACTTCTTTTTTCTAGGCATGCTTAGGTACAAAAAGAAGGCTGCACCTAAAAGGTGCACCCAGGTAACATAATAACTCCAACAAGGCATACGCTCCTGATTGCTAGCCCAGCCAGTGAGGCTATTTGGCTGTCTTCCTGATGCTCTATTGGCAAGAACTCTGGTAAGCAACAGATTTTGTGAGCCTTTACCCTACTCTTTGATGCAAATATGGGGTTAAAGAAATACATTGTGTAAGAGGTAAAAGGGTGAGAGACAGAGACAGAGAACAAGGAGTTCAAGAAGAAAGCAGTAAGATTGCCCAACTTGAGCTTGTCTGTTCAATACATTGTTTGAAGAAGACATAATTCATTGTTTCTTGAAGATGATTCCTCTGGAATTCTTTTCTTGGCTTCTAAGCCTCTGTCACCTCATGACCTTAAATACTTCACTTACTGCCTCGTTCCTTTGACTTTGTGCCTTTCTCCCATCTTCCAAACATGGAGCTTCTGTTGATTGAAAAATGGAGCTCTGTGGCCATTCAAACAATGACAATATTTCACATGGATCTCTCTCACCAGAGCTAAGGTTCAAGTGTCTGCTACCTTTCATCTACATAGCACAAAGAAAGGTTTGCTCTCATAGTTAGGGACATGGTGTTCCACTGATTTTTCTCTTGTATTTGATCTTTTCCTGCACATTTGGAACCGGAGAGTCAAAAGTCCATCCAATGACTTACACGGGATTGGAATTTTGGCTTTCGTACATTGCCTTGAGTTTCTGGCAAGTGGAGTTTAACACCCTAGAGGCTGAACTAGACTTTTCTTTTTTTTTCCCCTTTCTTTTATTTATTTATTTATTTATTTATTTATTTATTGAGACAAAGTCTCACTCTGAAGCCCAGGTTAGAGGGCAGTGGCACAATCTTGGCACGCTGCAACCTCCACCTCCCAGGTGTAAGCAATTCTCCTGCCTCAGCCTCCCAAGTAGCTGGAATTACAGGTGTGTGCCACTGCACCTGGATAATTTTTTTTGTATTTTTTAGTAGAGAAGGGGTTTCTTTATGTTGGCCAGGCTGTTCTTGAACTCCTGCCCTCAGGTAATCTGCCCACCTCGGCTTCCCAAATTGCTAGGATTACAGGCATGAGGCACTGCACCCAACCGAACTGCACTTTTCCTAGGTGAATTTCTAGCATGTGAAAAATAAACGAAATCTGAGAAGTTCGTATATGTGTCGTGGAAGATGACCCCAAAAAGTGATGTTGGAAATGATATAAAACTGTTCACCTGAAATAAGCTGCCCAGGGTTCAGAAACACCTTTCTATTTCCCCCAACTGGAGCCCTGTTCAATAGAATGAACACCAGGCTGCCAGGCAGAGGATTTGGATGTTATGCATGGCCATTGTGCGACTCTATTTCCTTTGGCAAATTGCTTCAGGTCTCGGATTCTCAATTGCCCCTTTTATAAAATAAGCTATTTGGAGAAGATGACTGCTGGGATCCCCTCTAACTCTAACAGTCCAGGAAAGCAGTAAGTGTTCATTTTGGTTCCCAAGAGTAAGGACTCTGCTCAAAAGATCTGTTTTGAATCCCAGCTCCCCAGTTCACTAGCTGTGTAAATTCGGCCTTGGGCAGGTTTATTGCCTCTCTAAGTCCCGGTTTCCTCACCTAAGTAATGGAGATAATCATAGTATCTACCCCAAATGTTACTATGGGGATTAACTAGGATGACACGTGGTCAGTGCCTGGCACCTTGGTCATTTGCATTACGATTATTCTGGGATCCTAGGAGCACACTTTCAGAGAGTACTGCCAGTTGGGAGCACTGTGGCAAGGGATTAGGAGCACAGATGATCAACAGACTGCCTGGGCTGGCATACCATCTCCATCACTGAGATAGTGACACGGTGCCTGGTATTAAGTTGACAGTGCCTGTTCCCTAGTATCAGTCTCTTATCACCAAGGATACTGTTGTCCTTGGTAGGGGCAAGGTAGATTTGCAGGTGTTCCATTTCCATCTTTGCACTTTGTATATTACAAATTTTCTACAATTACTTTTAAAACAGAACATAAGGTCCCTTTTCTTGGCTTTAAATACCATAATCAACTAGATCAGGACCTCATCACTAAAGCCTGCATAAACTTCTATCTTATGGACACTAATCATTTCTTTGATTGAAATAAAAGTTTGCCTTCTCCTCATTCAAATGCTTATCATGAGAGTAAGTCTGGCTTCGTGAATCAGTGCAGCAGGAATCAAGCATCTGCTGTTTATGGAAATATCCTGAGGCCTCCAGGCCACACAGTATGTTTTCTCCCAGCAACATGAAATTTCTCCCCAGCGCTTAACTGCTATGGGGTAAGAACTTTGTCAGCATAGGATGACAAATTCATTTCCCCAGACAGTCCATGGGAGAATCTTAACAATTGTAGTTCAGTTAGAGACTCTAGGAGCAGATACTGTGGCCAGTAAGACAGGGACTGTCCTGCATCTTCTGCCTGAGCTAATGAACAACTAGACTTATAAAAGTGCAGGCTAAAGGGTGAGATAAGGGCCTTAAATAATGCCTCTCAGCACTTCAGATTATTCACTACAGTGATTTTTAAAAATTTTTTGAGACAGGGTCTCACTCTAGTCGCTCAGGCTGGAGCACAGTGGTGTGATCTCAGCTCACTGCAGCTTGGACTTCCCAGGCTCAGGCGATGACCCCACCTCAGCCTCTGGTCGCTGATGTACATGCATGCACCATCATTTTGTACTTTTAGTAGAGACAGGCTTTCACCATGTGGTCCAGTTTGTACAATAAAGGATTCTTAGACAAGAAGGGAGAAAAAATTCTAGGAAGAAAGCCAGAAAGAGGAAGTTTCCCAGAGGATAAGGGAAGGGATGTCAGTGGGTGGCAGGGTGGAGTGGCAGAGCACAGCAGAGAGAAAGGGGGAAATGATTTACCCCAGGGAAGGACACTTTTATTAAAACTTTCCTATTAATTTATATATGCCTGACTTGACAGTTTATGAAAATGCTTGCTTATATCAATATTTTTCCCTACCAATGTGTTCCCAAAGGCAAAGGTAAGTAAATACGTGTTTCCATGCTTATATCAGGGACATACAGCAAGGGAAGGCAGAATGGGAACGGCCTAGATTAGACCCCAGAAGCCTTCAAATTTCTTTTAACACTTGGGACTGTATCTTAAAATAATATTGATTTTTTATTCTCCTATAATAAAAGAAAGGAACCAAATCCTGGTTGTCTGATTCTTTGCCCAGCGCTCCTTCTAATGTCTCACACTGCCTCTTCTTATGAATAACTATGACACTACAGAGAAAGACCATTGTTTGTCCCATTCAGTACTCAATTCCATAGGTACTAGCAATTATGAAAAAGGCTGTTAGTATCCACCCGGGAAAGCAGAGGATCCGTAGGTGGTAACACCCTACTGAGAGGAGAGGGGGATGAATACATACAATTCTTCAGTGGCACGTTGGGAATTCTGCCATCTTCCCATAGCACCGATGTGAGCTACAGCTGACAACCTGCCAGGAATAATCAGACAATGATCACTACCCACCTCTGCTGATTCATGTAGGAACACATGATACAGTCATTAAAAATCTACCATGGATCTCTGGAGACTTTGAAGTTCGGGTCAGGAAACAGAGACCTGAGGGCAGAGGTAATGTCTGAATCCCTCTTTCATCCTAAGACTTGATTTCAGAAAAGAAGATAGAGTTTTTAACAATCAATTCAGTTGATGGCAGAGTAATAACCAACATTTTTTTAAATTAAGCCCTTGTGACTTATACTCAATGAAAAATATTACAATATATATAGGAAGAGAGAAAATCCTTTCTCATTTTAGAGTTATGGCTGAGTGGCAAGCATACTAACTGACAAGAGGAGTTTATTTTGTAAAGAACAGGTGGGAAACTTTTTGTCAGAGGCTCCAAGATGCCATCAAAAAGAAAGGATGCTGAATTCAAGGAAGAGAGTGTAAGAAATCCAGAAAAAAAAAAACAACTAAGGATAAATTGTATGGACAATTTATGGCTGCAACAAACCGGAAGAGCAGCTTCCAAAGAGGTGATTATCTTAGGAAACTTGTCAGGAACAATATATTTATACATATTATAAACAAAGTAAATACAGGATTTAGGTTTCTAAAATGGGAACTAAATGTTACTATTTGTTTAAAAGCAAAAGATCTACTAGGAAGCAAAGCGTAGTGGGTACGAGCATCATGAAGGTGTATACTCATGCAGAATCTGCCATCCTGAGAGCGAAAGACCATTGAGATTAAGATTAAAAACTAAAGAAACATTCCCAACACTCTGACATAAATAAAAAGTTAAAAAGAAAAAAAGAAAAAAAATAAAGAAACACTGTCATGGTGGGAGAATAAGGCAGGCAGTCCAGATTTATTAAGGCTATGAATCATGCTTACTTTAATTTTATTCTAAAATATGAGATACTTGAAACATACCTAAGTGTATCCCACCCCAGTAGGAAGCAGGGCTAAGATGTTCCTTCACAGATGTCTTCAGCAGGGACAAGAGGTCAGACTCTTTCATCTCACGTATTGGGGACAGGGCACCTCAGGAAGGGAGGGTAACTTCAGGTAAGGAAGCTGTCTTCAGACAGGTGTTTCCCTAAAGCAGCTGCGAGCCTCCTGCCTACAGCACTCTCAGCACCAGGAAGAAGGAATACCTCTATCCTGAAGACAGCCTGGGCAGCATATCACAGGAGCTGCTGCAACGGCTAAAATGATTTGTCAAATATGATATATTTTCTCAACACTCCTACGGAGGAATACTATGGTAAATGGTAATTCAGAAAGAAGGAAACTAAGGCACAGAGTTATTAAGTAACTTATCTATCCAAGGTGACCTCGTCAATGAGGTGGCAGCTACAGGATTTGAATGGAGGCCATCTGACTCTGAGGCCTCTGTGCTTCTCTGTATTTGATGGTGCCTTCAGTCACGGGCTGCTGTCATTTTCAGTCCACGCAGGAGCTGTTATTATTACTTTACTTTATTGATTTTTTATCCCAATCCCCATTCCTATTGTCTTCTTCTACATATGGTTTTGTGCTAGAGAGGCCACATTCTTCTTCTTTTTTGAATTCAGCACTCTTTTTAAGACCTTTCTGTGTTAACATATATGCCTCTACTCCATGACTTCAAACTCCCTATTAATTCATCTCTTTAAAAATGTTCATTTTATAGTATTTTCTTTCAGATTTGGTTTTACCATGTCAAGTTTTGGGGGTTAAGGGTAATATTCTGATTTGTTGAATGTTTAGACTTTTGATTGTGAGGAATTTGTTCCTGGCCATCTCTTTAAATGTTGAATTATGAGCTCGTCTTCAGTAAGATTGTGTTCTGTGGGTAAGTTCCAACTGCCTAGGTTGAGGGAAAGTCCCTCTGCAGCAACTATGAGTTAACACTCAAAGGATGTGTGATGCTTCCAGATGTCCTGGAAATGTTGATTTCTCAGCTAGAAATTCAGACTCCTAGCTTACTTAAGGAAAAAGACTTGGGTTCTGATTTCTTATAAGAAACTTTTCCTCTGTCTGGAAATCAGCAAGAAATAAGTTTGTTTGTTTGTTTTTTGTCTCTCTCTCTCTGGTGGTGAGCAAATTTTTTTTTTAATTTTCCATTTGCTGAATGTGTAACTTGGGCTTTAAGCTGGGGTTTCCGTAACAGCACCCTTTTCACAAGGTCTTGTCTGCCATTTGCGCATAGGTGTTAAAAAACACTTCCTTGCTTTATATTGGAACCAACCCCTTGCCTCCCAATTTGCTCACCTACTTAAAGGGCACTTGTAGTTCCAACATCTGACACCTATAAAACCTACCTCTCATGCAGGCTCAGGTGGTGTCTTAATATTGTTTTGCTGTATTTTATTCAGCATTTCTAGATCTGGTTGCTGGAATGTGTGTCTATTAGTTTAGACAATCACATTGCCAAAAGCAAAGTCCTCTCGTCTGAATCATGCATTCTTACCCAATGGGTTCAATTGGGTGGGAATGGAAATGCTCACCTACGTATATGCCAATGGCCTTTTGCTTTTGACAGCTCTATTGATAAATATCTCACATACCATAAAATTTGCCCTTTAGAGTAAACAATTTCATGGCTTTTAGCCCATTTATAGAGTTGTACAACAATGACCCCAATCAATTTTAGAACATTTTTATCACCACAGAAAAGCCAAACCTATTAGTATTCAATCCCCCCTTTCTCTGACCCAACCCAGCCTTAGGCAATCACTAATCTACTTTCTGTCTCTTTGGATTTGCCTACTTGGGACTTATGCTTTCATATAAATGCAATCATACAATATGCGCCCTTTTATGCCCAGCTTCTTTCACTTAGCACTATGTTTCCAAGGTCCATCTGTGTTGCAGAATATATCAGTTCTTCATTCCCTTTTATTACTGAATGATACTCCAATGCATAGCTATACCACGTTTTGTTTATCCATGTTAATGGACATTTGCATTGTTTTCACTTTTTTACAATATGAATAATATTGCTATAAACATTGGTGTGCAAGACTTTATGTAAATACATTTTTCATTTCTCTTGGGGATATATGACAATTGAAACTTTTAAGTCATATAGCAACTCCATTTTAACTTTTTGAGGAGCTAGCAAACTGTTTTCCAAAATGGTGGCACCATTTTACATTTTCACCTGCCACGTAGTATGAAGGTTCCAGGCCTTTCTTTTGATGCTAAGATGCAATGCATCCTACAGAGTCTTGTGTTAGGTTCTAAGTGTTCTGACACTTAGACCCTCTCCCTTACTGGATCGTTCTCCTTGGATGTTCCACAAACACCTCAAATCCAGTAAGTTCTAATAGAAGTCATCATTTCTCCCTTTCTCTAAATGTGCTTCTCTTGTATTCACCATCTTGCTCAGTACAGAAGTCTGGGAATTATTCTAGACACCCAAATTTTACTCATGGCCCCATTTTTAACTAATCAGTAAGGCCTGCATTTTCTTCCCTAAAAAAGTTAACAAACTCATCGTTCTTTCCTGTATCACAGCCTCAATTCTTTTTCTCACTTAAACCATTGCCATGGCCAGTGTACACAGCCCCCTGTCTGTCCTCACCTCCCTGCCACCCACCAGCCAACCCATGATGCATGTGGTCACTGTACATTGCAGAATGCGAATCCAATCATATCTTTCCCCTGCTTAATCTTTTTGATGCTTCCCTGTAACTTACAAGACAATAAGCAAACTCCACAGCAGAGCATTCAGAGTATGTATCCAGTGTAGACTGGATAAAGAAAATGTGGCAGAAATACACCATGGAATACTATGCAGCCGTAAAAAAGAATGAGTTCATGTTCTTTGCAGGGACATGAATGAAGCTGGAAACCATCATCCTCAGCAGACTAACACAGGAACAGAAAACCAAACACCTCATGTTCTCACTCATAAGTGGGAGTTGAACAATGAGAACACATGGACACAGGGAGGGGAATATCACACACCAGAGCCTGTTGGGGGGTAGGAGGAAAAGAAAGGGGGAGCATTAGGACAAATACCTAATGCCTGTGGGGCTTAAAACCTAGATGATGGGTTGACAGGTGCAGCAAACCACCATAGCACATGCATATCTATGTAACGAACTTGCATGTTGAGCACATGTATCCCAGAACTTAAGGTAAAATAAAAATAAATAAATAATAAAGGTGACATTGGTTTTAATAATATTTTTAATTTAACAAAATGCATCCAAAATGTTGTCATTTCAACATGCAATAAACATAAAACATATTGAGTTACCTTTCATTTGAAGTCTGTGAAATATTATGTGTAATTTAGACTTACAACACATTTCAGTTCAGACTAGCCACCTTTCAAATGCTCAGTAGCCACCTGTTGGTAGGAGCTACGGCACTGGACAGCACAAATACAGATCTCTTGCCAGCTTTCTATGGAGTAGCAACCAAAAGCATTCCTTAGGCAAGGTGTGCATCATATTTAATTTGTCCACAGTTCTCATTTCAAAGAAATGCCCAGTCATATATCAACCAGTTAGCAACTGTGATAACAAACAAAAAAGAAAAATATGCTAGTCTCTCTCATTTTGCTTCTAATATTAAGGTTTAATCCTCCATGCGAGTCAAAATACTGAGCTAAAAGGATAGCCATCAAATGACTTGGCTTCATCTGTTTTTCTCCTCTCAAGCAAGCAAACAACAACAGTGACAAAAAACAGTCTCTATTGTCTTTCAGCCGCTGCCTGGGAATCTCCCTTTTATCATAGAGACACATGTCAACAACTTGAATGAGAGCCGCATTGGAGAAGTGGGGAAGAGTGGAGTGTGATTCACCAAGCCCAGCGCCCAGGGGCAGAGATTGAAAACCTATGATATGAGCTAGCACAGAAATCACATTAGAAGATTGATTCATTAAGTATGTTTCACGTTCCATCCCTCGTCCCATTCAGAAATGTTGCTCCCAAAATACACCTAACTGTGCAATCCAATATTCTGTGGAGGGAAAAATACTTCCTGATTTCATGCTCTACCGCATTCAGATTGATAGGCCTGTAATTTTACCCAAAGTGGAGCAACCACAAATGCTCTTTTTTTCATATACAAACATTTAATCCCTCCTAGAAACATGCTATGCTGCAAGCCATAGGGATATCTCATCATCATGGGTTCCACAGGTTAATTATACATTGCTAAAAAGACAGCCTAATTTATTAAGTCATGAATATAAGACACTTCCAAGGGAAAAAAAGTTCTGTATTCCTAACTAAGGAGACAACAGAAAACTTGGAAATGTTTGGGTGGTTGTGACCAGACATAAATTTGGGATGTGGTGCAATTTTCATAGAAGTGAGTTGTTGTATCTGATTTGAGTTAGTGTTAGGCAAGTCATTTATCTTCACTCATCATTCCAAACATATAAGGGAAAGAGGCATAGGAGAAATAAATTGTAAGAGAAATTTGTGAGTTAAAGAAATTGGCTGTACTGCACTGAAATCTAATAGAATTGTACAGTGGAATTTGGTTTGTTCTGTTTGCAGTTTGTACTTGTATTGCTTTAGAAACATAACCTATTAGCTACTCTGCTTACGTCAGTTTACTTGAGTGGTAATACATCTGTCTGTTGTCTATTCTGATGAAATGGGAAAGTAAGGTCTCAAATATTTGTTTTTAACAGTAAAGAAGTGAACAGAATGCACCCATACTGTCTTGAACAGTAAGTGCAATACATCACGTTTAAATAAAATTTTAGGGGCAAGTGCTGTGGCTCACGCCTATAATCCCAGCACTTTGGGAGGCCGAGGTCAGGTGGATCACTCGAGTTCAGGAGTTCGAGACCAGCCTGGCCAACATGGTGAAACCCTCTCTACTAAACATATGAAAATTAGCTGGGCATGGTGGCACACGCCTGTGATTCCAGCTACTTGGGAGGCTGAGGAGAGAGAATTGCTTGAGCCCGGGGGACGGAGGTTGCAGCAAGCTGAGATCACACAACCGCACTCCAAATAAAATAAAATAAAATGAAATTTTAGGTAGTTTTAATTATGTCTGACCTTAGTCCTTTTCATCTTAATACAAGAGATAAAAACAAAAACCAACTTTCATACAGAAATATGTCTTAATGAGTCTGAACTCAGAATCAAGACACTTGGTTTGACAAACGATTACTTTCTGATTATAAATGTTTTTTATGAAAACAGAGATTAAATTAGGATTGCCCTAGAAATGATAATGGCAAACGCTTATATAAGCATATGCATTGGCATTTACTGTTATTCAAGGTGCTTTGTATTATATTAGCTTTAATTCCTACAACAGCCCTCTGATGTAGGCACTCTTTCGTTTTCCTTCTTCCTTTACAGATGAGAAAATATAGGCACAGAGAGGTTGAATAACTTGTTCAAGTTCACCCAATTTTTAACGTGGAGCTGAGATTCAAAATCCAGGCTGGAACCAGAGGCTGGCCCTCAACTGTCTCTGTAACATGTGGTCGTTATTCCCGTGAGTGGGCAGAGCCCTTAGGTTAAAAGTTATGTTGCTCTTTAAAATATCTTCTTCCACGCGTCCCAAATTCCTATTAGTAGGGTCTGTTCTTCCAATAAACAGCTAACAAGAATTCCCTAATTTGTTCTTCCAATAAACAGCTAACGAGAATTCCCTAATTTAATGCAAATGTTGTCAGACTGACATTAATGTTACCATAGCTTACACAGTAGCCCAAAATATTTAGCAGCTTTGATGACAATTTTTAAATGTTTCTTAGCTATAAGGCATGAAACCCTGAGGAAGTTCAATACAGGAGAGAGAAGTTTCTTGGATCAGAAGAAGGGATCTAGAAAAATATGGAATCAACCTGGGGATAGCAGAAAAGAAAAGAATATGTAAGAAACAAAGCAAGAAAGCCAAAGATAGTACACGACCCTGGTGTATCTATCTTCAGCCAAAAGCGAACCCTGCCCAAAGCCCAATGAGGTATTAAAAACTCCAACCCAATAAAGATTAAACAAAAATTGAAAGCTACCTGTTAATCTAAGCATCCTATTTAAATTTCTCAATTAATTACTCTGTAGCTATAAGAATAATAATAGCAGTATTTCAAACACATATGGACCAACAAAATGTGTTCTAAACATTTTCTAGGATTATTTTATTAAATGCTCATGTAACCAACCCTGTACAAATTTTATTATTAGTGTCATCATTTTAAAGATGAAAATATTGAATTATTATTATTGTTATTATTATTATTTTGAGACAGAGTCTCACTCTGTTGTCCAGGCTGGAGTGCAGCGGCACAATCTCGGCTCACTGCAACCTCTGCCTCCTGGGTTCAAGTGATTCTCCTGCCTCACCCTCCTGAGTAGCTGAGATTACAGGTGCCCACCACCACGCCCAGCTAATTTTTGTATTTTTACTAGAGATGGGGTTTTACCATGTTGGCCAGGCTGGTCTTAAATTGCTGAACTGAAGTGATCCACCTGCCTCAGCCTTCCAAAGTGCTGGGATTATAGATGTGAGCCACCATGACTGCCTGGCTCGAATTGTGTTATATAATATTATGATATATGTTGATTTTTATAATAATCAAAATTCTATGTGATATGCAAGATGACCTAAAGTGAAACAGTAGACTCAGTAAATAATAGGAAAAAATTTTAAGAGATCATTAAGATTCCCCATTTCTCTTCAATATCTTTTTAATATTTGATCTTTTTACAAACAAGCCACTAACCTGCACTTGTAACAATAGCATTACATTTAAAATAAATAATTCTTTTATTGGAAAGCTTTATGGTGTAGAGAGGGGTAGGGGAAATTTGCATGTGTTTTATTTTTTTAGTATCCACATTCTCTTTCCCCATCCTTAAACGCCGATCAATAGTCACAATGCATTTAAAAGTTTGTACTTTAAAACTGAGTGTGAAAGTTAATTCCAGCTAAACACCCTGCAACTGGTTCATGTAGATGATCACAGAACGCAGCTCACAGACAGATGGCCCCTTAGGCTCGAAGGACAGAGGGTCATCTTGTAGTTCCTTCCAAAATAAGTTATCCTGAAAAGGAATAACCTCCCCTTTTAAGTTTAGCTTCCTATGGAAATTAACTCTGAGTCCCCTGGAAAAATACTACTACGGCAATGCAGGATTAATTTTTTATATTCTAACACATTGGACCATTACTTCAATGGTTCTTAATCTTTTTGGTATTGTGCACTCCATGGAGAAATGCATGCAAGCTGAGAAAGATCTCCTCCAGAAAAAAGCGCATAGACACATACATACAACTTCAGGAATTCCATAGACCCAATGAAGCCTATATCTGCTGCATACTCTGTAAAAGGTCATAGACCCAGATTAAGAACAATCGAGTTCAGTCCAAAGCCTAAGAGATATTAGATGTCAGGAGTGGGGTGGGGAATGTATCTTTGAAACATCTAAATTCATGTAACAAAACATCCTTAGCTCCTACGTGGATGTTGGAATCTATCTTGAGACACATTTATTTAAAAAACCTCCTAGAACAATAGAAGAGAATTATCTTTCAAGCACTTCACCACTGGCCTTCTCTTTATTTTATAGTGATGTGTCCTTTTGCAGTGAGTCTCTCTCTTAGGAATATATACAAGAGAATGAATCAAGTTCACCTGTAACATAAGGGGAAAGGGATGTTGTTAATTAACAGCAGGGCAATTCAAACTTCTTCTTCACCCTCGGGAGGAATACCCAGGTGTGCTGAGACAGATATGCTTGGAGAAAGAAAAGAGATGCTCTATAGTCAAACACACAGCACCAGGCCTTCTTTCATGAATTGATTTTCCCACTGGGTGACATCCTGGCAATTTCTGTTACCCAACCAATGATATAACTAAGTAGATGAAGCTGAAAGCTGGGTCAGATAAAAAAAGAATGTTTAATCTAACAAAAGCAGCCTCAGTTTTTGCCATGAAGGGAAGCTGATTTAACAGGCAGTAGCAGATTAAATAGGAAGCAGAAACAGGGAGAAAAATCATATTAAACCATTAAGAAATGAAGATAGAGGAATGTCACAATGCCAATTATTTGGAGAAAAAGCACAACATTACCATAGAACTTTCAACAATAAGATAAATGATATCTGCTTAAGATGTACAAAAATAGGTCTTTTGTTCACAGTATATATTTTAAATTAAATGCTATTGTTTAATTAATAGACTATAACTTCATGTATTAAAGAAAAGCATAAAGTCATATGATTATTTTAGGCCACAAAGTTACTTACTCTGAATCTCAAAAACAGGGACAGCCAATGTGTTTCAAATTACGGAACATGAACCACCTATTCTCGAATTATCAGGGGTGTTTTTTAAAATTCAGATTCTTGGGCCCCACTGACCTATCCAAAACCAGATAAAAAACTTTATGGGTAAAGTATAGGAATCCTCATTTTAACAACCTCCCAAGTAAGAAATGTGCTAAAATATGAGAACCATTAATTTGTACCCTCATTTGGAAAGCTCCAGAAAACATCATCATAAGAAAGTAGCTCTCCAGGCTGGGTGTGGTGGCTCATGCCTGTAATCCCAGCATTTTGGGAGGCCAAGGCAGGCGGATCACCTGAGCTCAGGAGTTCAAGACCAGCCTGGCCCAATATGGTGAAACTCCATCTCTATTAAGAATACAAAAATTAGCCAGGCATGGTGGCAGTCACCTGTAATCCCAGCTACTCAGAAAGCTGAGGCAGAATCACTTGAACCCAGGAGGCAGAGGATGCAGTAAGCAGAGATCACACCACTGTACTCCAGGCTGGAGGACAGAGCGAGACTCCATCTCAAGAAAAAAAAAAAAAAAAAAAAAGGAAGTAGCTTTCCATAAGAACACCCTTTTTTCCCCCATTGCTGTAGAACAGGATTCTTCTTTCTTATTCATTCTCCTTCCTCCCTACACTAAAATCTCCTTTATTATTTGGTAGCTCTCACCTTTAACTTATTCTTCACCCTAGTGAATCCCAGACTGGTTTCCGGAGGGCTCTTCATCCCCTCTACACTCTTATATTTTCTTTACTGCTTCTAATTGACAAGATAGTTCTCTCTGGTCCACTCCATCCCAGCTCCCAGGTTCCCATGGCAGAGGTCTAGCCCATCCCCACTGTCAAAACAGCTGGCTTTGGTGACATTGAAATAAAAGAAATTTTACTTTCATCTTTTTTTATGTCCAAAGACACATCCATCTCTCCCTCATATATCTTTACCTACTATATCTAAGTAGAAACATAAGAAGGGAAGGGACAGGGTTGCAGAAACGAATTTTCTAAAAAAAAAAAAAAAAAAAAAAAAAAATCTGTTTATTATTAAGACTATAGTCAAATTACCAAGGATCAGAAAGAGATTGAAAGCAAAAGACATAACAAAATTTAGGGAAAACAAGAGGTCCAATTCTTATATCACTCAGAATAGAGAGGTGGTTGGAGAATCCATGCTGCACCAATAATAGCCATTCAGGACTTCTGTTTGTAAGAAGTCCCTCACTTCAATTCCTGCTTCAATTCCTTCTGTTCTTGCTCATTTACTTCAATTCCTACTCATCCCATCACACCAACACCCAACTCCAGGCTTCAGCTTGCAAGTTGACTTGGAAGAATTTGGAGCCATCCAACTCATTGCTCAATAGAGAATAGCAGTTAGAAGTAGGAGTAAGCCTTCTTCTAAGTAGCAATGGTCTATTGTCACAAGATGAGTGCTAAACCTTTCTATAGAGACTCTTCACTGACATTCGCGAATTTCATCTGCAGCATGTCACGGTCAGATTCAATCAAAGTTTAACAATCTTTTGTTCGTCAACCTGAAACATAACCATTATTTATTCATTTCATCAGTTAGATTCTATTTACAAAATTAAGACCAGTTCTCAGAATTATAACAGTTTTATCACAGACAATTTGTATGTGTTCAGCTGCCTCTAAACATAGAGGCCACTGATGGCTTCTCAAAAACCAATGGGCTTTTTCCTACATCCATAAAGGAAGGATGATAATATCTATCTTGAATGCATTCTTGTGAAGATTTAAGTGGCAAATATTTATTAAACTTTTCCTTTTTTTGTTGTTTTTTTGAGACGGAGTCTTGCACTGGAGTGCAGTGGCACCATCTTGGCTCACTGCAACCTCCACCTCCTGGGTTCAAGCGATTCTCCTGTCTTAGCCTCCCAAGTAGCTGGGATTACAAGTGCCTGCCACCACACCTAGCTAATTTTTTGTATTTTTAGTAGAGACAGGGTTTCACCATGTTGGTCAGGCTGGTCTCAAACTCCTGACCTTATGATCTGTCTGCCTTGGCCCCCTAAAGTGCTGGGATTACAGGTTTGAGCCACCATGCCTGGCTCTTATTGAATTTTTCTATATGCCAGGCACTACTGACACATAGACCGTGCCCGTAAGCAACATAAAGTCTGCCTAGGAAGACCCACAGGAAAGCAAACAATTCTATTACCTTGCAGTAAGTGCCCTGGAGATAGTGGAGGTGGTGGTGAATAAAGAGCGCAAATATCTTAGAGCAACACACAAACCGTTCTTGGGGAGAAGAAATATTCAAGGAAGGTGTGGCAGAGGTGCTGATACCCAAAGAAGAAGCTGGTATTTGGAAAGCGGGATGAAACTGAGAGCAGGCAGGGGGCTTGTCAACACAGAGAGGACATCAAGAGCAAGTCCTAGAGGCAAGCCAGATGCAGTACACCAAAGATTTGCAAGCAGGCAGAGTGACCAGGGAAGAGAGGTGCAGTGACAGTGTGAGGTGAGGGCGGAGCAGGGAGGGAGTTCAGCTCCAGACGGTGGAGAGGTAGGAAGCCATCAGATCCAAAAGAGCATTTCCTGTACCTAGGCTCCTGTACTGAGGTGGGCTAGACTCATGTCCCGAAGACACGGACAGCCGTTGAATGGCATCAGGCAGGAAGATGACACCCTCAGATTCCACTTAGGAAGATCACTCTAACAAAAGTGAAGATGAGCTGTCACGGGCAGTATCTGGCACTTAGTAGATTCCAGTGGCGGACAGCTGGCACTGTTTATTAAATAATTTGCCTCTTGTTGGCTGGCATAACACATTTGTTCTCTTTAGGGGGCACTTTTTTTTTCTGTCAGAAAATATATTTATTATTGCTAGTGAGTGAAGTAAAGACCTCAGTATATAACAATGGAGGTTATATAAACCAAGGTTGCCTTTGTCTTGCTAATCATACACATTAGTCCTGTAAAAGAAGTACATCTTCTCTCCTGTTTGCTTCCTTGCTTGCAGGATCACCAGAAGTTAAAATGAAATCACTGTTATATAATCAAAGGAAACAAGAAAAAGCAAGAAAACCAGCATGCCACAGCCTAGACAATTCCACCCAGCACTGCTACCCTGATATTTATGTTTTCCGGCTCTCTCCTGTCCCCACTCCAATTACTTTTGCCCACACCCCCAGCCCATGCCATCCCGCTTTCTTAGGGTGGAGGCTCACCAAATGATGGGGCTTGCCTAGAAGAGAAACATTTTATGGTCCGTAGAAGTTGAAGAGAAAGTACCAAAAGGTGGAGAAGGCTGCCCTTCCCTTTTAATCATCATAAAAGGGGTTTACTAATACTGAAAAGCATCCCCTGATGACTGATCCTGACCTAGGCTTCAGCTGCCCTTCAAATTGCTGCCAATCAAAATGTGATATGATTCTACTGAATTCATTCTTCGCTGTCTGTCTTGAGTGGTCTTCTCATTAGTGCTCTTCTCTTTAAATGGGTTTTCTTACGAGGAAAACAAAACACTCCCTCTCTGAAATTAACATTGAACATGTTTTGCTTGTTCTAAAAGTTTTTTTATATTCCTTCCTCAAGCATGGTCTGGCATGATTGACCCTGTGCATATACCAGAGCAGAGCATTGGAGGGTCTGGTAGGTGTTTTTGTGGTAACACTGAAGAATTTTGGCCTGCAGGTCAGCACAGACTGATGAGACTCATATGCTTGAACCTTGCTTCCGTCTCTTCAGCAGCTTTCTGATACTGTTCAGTGGTGACTTTGTAGAACTCTGAGTCTAGCCAGCTGCACTTTGCAGAGTGTGACCTGCTTCGTGAGCACTAGCTCTTTCTCTTCCGGCTGCCTAGCCAGGTAACCTTAGCACATTCCTTCTGGCTTAACATCCTCTCTTGAAGGGTGGCTCTGGTTAACTCCCCATTGGCAGGGGCCCTGTCTCGGTCCAGCTCTTTGGTTTGCTTTAGTCATTTCTGATCTTCAGTTTCTTTCTTGGCTTGCTTCATGTTAGCTCCTCCGCTACGCTTCTTTTCAATTCTTCATCAGAAACCGAGGCATCATAAGCACCAGAATACCACTGAGACTTTGAACCAGATGGAGAGGATTCCTTCATTCGATCAATCGCATTTTCTGAAAGCCCAATGCCCTTTGCTATGGGGATGGGTGATGTTCTCATTTTTGTCTGCTTGAAGGTGACCCAGTGGGTGCTGGAGGTCCCACGCATGGCTTCTGTTCCTGCCCCCACAGAGACCTAGCATAGAACCACAAGCACTTCAGGTCCCCCGTGCCCACACTCGTGTGGAGGGGCCTGGATTCCTTCTGCGCAGAGCACGACCTAGGAGATACTTTTCAAGTGAGCTTTCTCTTCCTGAGGCAGTGTGTACATTGCGTAATGCATTGTAAATTGTGGTATTGGCATTCTACCCATCCAATTCTGAATAATGTCAGAATGTAACATGTGAGCGACAGCTCATGACCGTTCATGTTGCTACAAACACACCTGGGGTTATGGCACTGTGGACCTGGTTTCTTGCTAAGTCTATGATGGTGAGGACTCCCTGCAATTCAGCTTGGCGTTTTAAGTACTCGACTGTTTTGAGGAAGAGGGAGGACAGTTGACCGATCGCCGTCATTACTCATGATTGTAACCTAAACTTGTGGCCTTCCTCCTGCCAGTCACAGGAGTAACACGTGAGGCATGGGCCTGAAGGAGGCAGGGCCTGAAACAGAACACACCCACACAGACCCAGCTCCAGGTGGAAGCCAACAGCCTAGAAACCCAGTTATTTTCTTGTCTCCCGGTGACACTAGGCAGCTTTGCTCTCATGTTAATAAAGGAGAATTGCTGTTGGTTGTCACTTTTTAAAATTTTAAGGCTAAAATTGAATTCCATCTGCCAGAGCGTTGCTTATAGTACACGCAGGAGAAAGGAACGTGGTAAGGTCATTTATTTTTCCTAACGTTCATGAGATGGTCTGTTGAGGGGGGAGCTAGGGGAGGAACAATGGGAGGGAGGTGGGGGAGGGATAACGTGGGGAGAAATATCAGGTTGGTGATGGGGGGGGTAGCAGCAAACCACCTTGCCGTGAATGTACCCATGCAACAATCTTGCATGATCTGCACATGTACCCCAGAATCTAAAGTACAATTTAAAAAAAAAAAGAAAAATCCACCAAAAAAATCCTGCCACATTTATTCAGAGACATTATGCAAATATGTATCAAGTACTTTTTAAAATATTTTACCACTGGGATAAGTATTATGGATGTAGCAAATAAATGCAAAATTTTTAATGAAAAAAGATACCTATGCGTGCTGAAAAGATACAAAAGAGATATGAAGAGACGTGTGTATGTTTTTGTTTGTCTCACTCCATTATTATTATTATATAGTCGTCTGTGTTTACTGTTTATTAATGAGCACTACTACTACTAATATTTATTTAGTGCTTCCAGTGTCTTATAAATGTATAAATGCCTTACATCATGTTGTTTAATATTCCCAATAAATCTATGAAGTACTGAGTATTAATAGCCACAGTTTACAGATAGGAAACTGTAACATAAAGAAACTACATGACTTGTTCATGGCCACATAATTCAGACGTCGTAGAGCAGTGACTCACCAACTCCATGTTCTGTTCCCCTTCCCTTCATATGCTGCCACAATGAATATGAAAATAAATGAAATACATATGCTGACCTCAAGAAAAGAAAAATCTTGTTGTAGAGAGAAAACTATACTTGCATAAAATACCGAATTACGATATGAGCAAATAAAAGAGCCGCCATTAAGCCACTGCCAGGTGAATAGAGCAGAGTCAATAAAAATTCAAAAGTGGGCACGATTCCACAAACTGGAGAAGCCCAAGGATCATTATGGCTTTGGCCACTTTGAATTGGTTCTATAGGGGTATAAAAGGATGGAGAACCCTGCAGGCCCTGGGAGGAAGAGGGCATGGTGTGGGAATGTCTATGAAGAGCATTAGGAGAGTGAGTCAGCCAGTTTGGCTGGAGAGGGAGGGTAAGGATTGACTGACACAGTCAGTTTGCAAAAGGCTTCTCATGTCAGGGCATTTGCCTTCAGCCAATGGGAAAACCAAAAGGACACAGAAAGAGACTTTCTGATGTCACTGAACGGGCAAGGGTTTCAGAGCCAAAAAGGTCTAAACCTAATCCCATACTCCAGGTGTGACCTCAGGCAAATGACTTACTCTCAGGACACTTTGGTTTCTATAAAATGGAAATGAAAAATAAAATATTTACCTTGCAAGGTATTTTGTGGATTAGAGATCATTTGCATGCAGTACATAACACTATGCTTGGCACAAAGCGACTTGTCAGTAAATAGCGGCTCTCACTCATTTTATTCACACGTTTGTCACATTGATTCCATTGTTTAAAATACTTTTGATCTTCTCACTGATTATTTCCCTCAGGCAGAGACCGTGTATTCATTGCAAAGGAAAATCAGACTTGTTATTTTTTTAAATGGGAATTGAGTTTTTCCTACTTTAAATGTACCAAAAAACCATTCATAATCCAAGCACCTTAACATTAGCATTTGGTGTGTTTTCTTTCACATGGTTTTCAGTGGGTATTGCACGTTGTTTTATTACCCATAATCATAGTATTTCAATCATCGATACATATTTCATATGTATCATACATACAAATCGATACATATTTCTTGTCATTGATTTTTTATTGATCTATTAATTTTGCTAAATATTATAAATATTGACAACGTATTTTACCAGATTCAATTTCAAATGGGTTTTATTTGTTACAAATATAAAATTTAACTCAGAAGTTAGAGATTTTTCATATTATTGTAAAATAACCCACACCTTTTAAAAAATTCTTATAAAGCACAAGTCACAAGTCACAAGTCACTGTTCTATTCCTCAGTGGGAGTTTCTAGTCTAATAAAGTACAGTTCCTGCCTTCATTCTCACAGAGCTTCCTAGGGAAGATAAAATAAGGTTACAAATAAGGTTAAAAATAATATAAAATGGTGTCCTATGGGACATGAATACAATTTCAAGATGTTTCCAAAGCTGTTATTGGACCATTTTGCACATTATTGAATATCTTGTAGAGCATTCCAAAGTTATCTTAACCGAGGGGCTCAGGCTCAATTGAGTGCATAAATCCAAGCGGATGTGCTAGAAACCTGTTACTTTATTTTATAGTCACTCTCCCTCCATCTGGAGTGAGAAAAATAGATGCACTTTCCCACTCATCCACTTTGCCTGTCATTTCTGGCCACTCCGTGAACGTTTTGTAACCTGGGAGGGAAAGAAGTCTTTGAAGAACAGGACTGAGTTCTTTTTTTTTAGGGACATACAATGTTGACAGAAATACACTCCAGAGGAATTTAATGCAGCTTTTTTTGGTTCCGGGCACAGCTCCTTTAGTGCATCAGTAAATGAAAAATGAGCACGGGAAGGTCCTGACAGCAGGAGAGGGCCGCAGAGAGCTCTCGCCTCCAAACCAACGACTGGATTCTACTGTACAAACAGAGAAACGTCTGTGAACTCCTCACCTTTGAAAGGTAAACACCGAGAAGGAAATACTCCTCCCACGTGCTTTGAAGCATTCACCTTGCAAAGGAAAAGGGACTTCTTTAAAGAGTTCTTCATGCAGAGAAAAGAGGAAGTTCTTTGAAGTCTGGGCTAATTTTGGGTCACCATGAAACTAGCCATCCTTCTATCTACAAGATCCCCTGACCCTTTGGACCAAAAACAATAGAACCACAACCAGGTTACTTCATCAGTGTGAACAAAAACTAAAAATAAAAATCTCCAGGAAACATACAAAAACCATAACCCCCAAGAGGCAGCTCTCTTTCACCTCTCTCTCTTCCCTTCTCATTCCTTAGCTAAAAGGTAAGCCATTCATTGGGGACAGAGTAATAAAAAGATTTGCATGATAGGAAAGGTATACCTACGTCATGTACAGTGGCTCACTCCTGCAATCCCAGTAGTCTGGGAGGCCAAGGTGGAGGATCACTTGAGCCCAAGAGTTTGAGACCAGTCTGGGCAACGTAACGAGATACTGTCTCTACAAAAACTAGAAAAGAAAAACAAAAAAAAAGATATACCTTCATCAATGTAAGAGATCCAGATAATGTAACATCTCTTTGTTTTTGATTAATTTAGTACTCACAGCCAGGATCCAAGAGTTAAGTATCTCTCTGATTTAACCTCGAATCACACATTAAATAGCTTATTGGAGTCTCTCTGGGGAGGGCTCCAGGAAGACAGCTGCAAAATTCTCAGAAGAACGGGCCACTTGGAATGTCCTGTTGATTCCTCCATTTCTCTGAATGGTTCACCAGCCCCCAGCCCAGTAGCTTCTGAGCTAATTCAATCCCTGCAGAGATGCTGAGCTACAATACTGTTAGGGTTCTTCCAAGCAGTTACAGCAAGGAGAAAAGCACCTTAGGCCATCTCCATGACCAATGAATAGGTGTTGAATAGGTGTCGATGATATGCACCAGGAACTTTGAAAAAAAAGTTTTGGAGGAACATAAAAGCTAAACATTTTATTTTGTGACATCTAGTTATGCAATTGCCATGCTTGCTAAAAGGATACGTTTATTGTGACACATAGTGTATCAGTGCGGCTTCCTCCCCTGCTTCTCTATGTCTGTGGAGCTAGCAAGGATAAGGTGATGGAACTGTCTGCCATGTGGGCCCGACAGCTGTGACTCCCGTGGAATGACTGGCAATACACAGCATATCCCCTAAGTCATGGCTAGGAGGCTCTCAATGCACATAAATCTGGGCAAATAGAATTGAAAATTGACATGACTTTTTATCAGTTTGTAGAGGCTTAGGCTAAAAGTCCATGATAAGTTAATATCTCTTTCTAAAAAAAAAATACCAAATGCTATATATAAATAATTCATTAGATACATCATAGGTTGCCTCATGCTTGAGAACTTGAAAGAAAAATTCTCAAAACTTTCTTCAATGTTTAGCATGATTTAAAATTATGTGAGTAATCTTCCCTATATTGTAAATCTGAGGAAAATATTCTGAATATACACGATATAGTTACAGGACAAATAAAAGTACACACTCTAGGTAGCAGATAGGGAGGGTGTATACAGACCTTTCCATCTCAAGATGTGGTTCAGATCATAGATAGGAAGATTCAAGTAGAGTTCAAACAAATTCAATGAATATTTTGTTCTTGACTAAATGCCAGACACTTATCTCTGCCTTTGTGGAAATTACAGAGGAGGAGTTCAGATGAAAATATACATATCAATTCACAAAGGCTGACAAAAGGTAAGTTAGAAGTACTCTGTGGATTTTTTCTGAGCCTTCAAGGATAACAGAAAGGGATTTGATGATAAGACAGTTGCTAAAAACATTGCCCCTATGAGGAATGCCAGCTAATCACAGCAATGACTTGGTCCTGTATGACACTCTCATTTGTCTGTCTCAGTCTCTTATATCTAATTTCATTTTTGCTCTTTTGTTTAATTTTTTACATTTATTTAGCATTTTATATCATTTTCACCCCATAACATCTGTTGGGGATGGGTATTTTTACCCAAATTTTACAACTTAGCAATCTAGTTTCATAATTTTCTCTCAGTAAAGTAACTAATAATGAGGAGAACCAAAACTTGAGCCTGGTTAGTCAGAATCTCAATCCTGACAATTCTGCTGTATATCATACCAGTCACTGTATAGGCATTCCCAGGTGTCAAATAGATCATATTCACATATTTTATTCTGAAATCTGAATTTAATCCTTATGGAAACCACTTTTAAATGACAGTTGAGTTCCCGACTGGTTTATGAAGGATGATTTAACCCATAACGTAAATGAATTACTATAGACTTGTTAGAACTCTGAGACAGGGGAACAAGAGATTTGTGATGATAGCCCTTCAAACAACCAGAGGCATCTGCCTTTGTACAAAAGGTGCTTAGCATGCAGAATGAAGCTATAATCGGTGGAATTGCACATTACATTTCAGAAGGAAGTAGAAAGAAATAGCCAGTATAGGGAGAAGATCCTTTAGGACAAGAAGTCAGGCATATCCGGGAATCTACCATTGAGTGACTTGCACCTGAGACCCTCTTGATTTTCATAGCTTCTTTTCTTCCTCCACTTAAAAAAATTGTAAAATATAATGCATGTATAATAAAGTACACAGCATATCAATATAGAACTCAGTGCATTACCATAAATTGAAAACCAGTGTAAACACCTCAAAGTTCAAGAAATAAAGCAGTGGCAGCATTCTACAGTACTCCCCTTCTGCTGCGTTTCACTCTAAATCCTGCTGACCTGCTTTGGAAAAAATACTCTGCCTATTTTTGTAGTACTCACTTCCTTGCTCTTCTTTATCGCTTTACTGCCCACGCTTATATACCTAAAATCTTTAATAAAGTTTTGCCTATTTGTTAAATTTTCCGTAAATAGGATCACACAGTAAGCCTTTAAAAAAATCTAGTTTCTTTCACCCAATGCTGTTTGTGACATTCACCTATGTTTCTGAGCAGAGCGCTGATTCATTTATTTTCATTACAGTATAAATGCCACTGGACAAGCACTTCCACTATCGTGTTGATGGTTTTTCACAAGGAAAAATAATCCGGAAGTGATCATTCTTGTTTATGACAGTCACACATTTTCATTGGGTATACACCAAGAAATCGAAGTGCAGATCACAATGCTTAATTAAAATGCTTGATTTAAATTAATGTAATGTAATGAATTTACATTGATTAATGTAAATGCTTAATTTAAATAGATGAGGCCAAAATGCTTTTCAGTGTGGTTGTACCAATTTTTACTGCCACGTGCGATGTGTTAGAGAGTTCCACTGTTTGCATCATTGGCAACACTTGGCAGTTGTTTTCACTTTAGCTATTCTGGTGAATGAGTAGTGTTATATCATTGTGGTTTTAAACAGCGTTTCCCTGGTTCCTGATAAGATTATAAAATGTATACGTTTACTGCACAGTTGGATAGCCTCATTTTAAAAGTGCCGGTTAAAGCTTTTTGCCTACCTAGCTATTGGATTCTACATATTTTAATTCTTAATTTGTTGAAGCCCATTATATATTGGATATTTGTCAGTTGCATGTGCTGCAAAATTTTTCTCTGCTCTGTGCCTTGCATTTTTAGTTTCTTGTGTCTTTGGATGAGCAGAAGTTTTTAATGTAACCTAAATTCTCAATCTTTTCCTTTATGAATAATAATTTTTATATAGCTTAAGAAATCTTTATATAACATAAAAATCTTTTTTACATACGATATTCCAGAACTTATAGCTTAATGCAATCCACCTACAATATGCTAAAAGATCAGGGTCAATTCCGATTTTTTTTAATTGACATTTCTTTTTATTTATCAAAAAGACTCCCATTGTTCTACTATTCAACATTGCCAAGAACAAGTATCCAAATACTCATACATTTATTTCTGAGCTCTCTATTCCGTTCCATTGGTATAGCCTTGATATGGTTTGGCGGTGTCCCCAGCCAAACCTCATTTTGAATTATAGCTCCCATAATCTCCACGTGTTGTGGGAGGGACCAAGTGGGAGGTAATTGAATCATGGGGGCAGATCTTTCCCATGCTGTTCTCACAATACTAAAGAAGTCTCATGAGATCTGATGGTTTTAAAGATAGGAGTTTTTCTGCACAAGCTCTCTCTCTTTGCCTGTTGCCATCCATGTAAGATGTAACTCGTTCCTCCTTGCCTTCCACCATGATTGTGAGGCCTGTCCAGCCACATGGAACTGTTAAGTCCATTAAACCTCTTTCTTTTGTAAATTGCCCATTCTCGGATATGACTTTATTAGCAGCATGAAAACAAACACAAGCCTTGTGATAGTGTAGTATTGACAGTATAGTATTGTCAGTATTGACAGTATAGTACTGTGTCTTTATAAAAATGTCTTGATATTTATTAGAGCAAATTCTCCCATATAGCACTTCTTCAGATAGTTCAATTATTGATTTTTTTTTATTTTTACAATTCATTTACTATCTCTCTCTGTCTCTGTCTTTCTCTCTCATACATACACTCTCTCTCACACATACACATACCACACACACACACTCATACACACAGAGTTTGTGGTTTGATTAAAATTGGAGACAGCTGACATTTTTGACATCTTTTGATGATATGTCCCAATTTTTCTCAATAGATTTGTTCAAGTTTCCAGTGAGAATTTTCACGTATTTGATTAAATTTACTTTGATACATTTCATGTTATTTGATGCTATTATAAACTGTATATTTTTAAATTTTTATATTCCATTTCTCACATATTGACTTTTAATAGCTTCATTAAAGTATATTTTATATAAAGTACACATATTTAAAATGTGCAATTTGATAAGTATTGACAATGTATACACCCAAGAGGCCATCACAAAATCAAGATAATGAACACATCCATCACACCCAAAACTTTCCTTGTGGCCTTTTGTAACCTTCAACTTTTCCTCATGACTCTCTGCCCCAGCCAAGTACTGAGCTGCATTTTGAACGACAGATGAGTTTGCATTTTCTAGAATTCTATTATTAGTGGAGACATACAGTGTGTACTTTTTTTGTCTGACTTCTTTCACTCGTCATAATTATTTTGAGATTCTTCCATGTTGTTGCATGTGTTGAAGATTATTCATTTTGTCATTAAGGTGTATTCTGTTGTATGGATATATCATGATTTTACTATTCATTTATCTGTTGATATGCACTTGAGTTATTTCCAGTTTGGGAGTATTATGCATAAAGCTGCTATGAACATTTGTGGACAATTTGGACATATGATTTAATTTGTTCATGTATGAATACCTGTAAGTGGAATGGCTAGAGTATGTGGTAGGTATATGTTTAACTTTTTTAAAAAATCATCAAACTGTTTTTGCATATTAGTATCATTTTGTATTTCTACAAGCAGTGCACAAGAGTTTTTATTGCTTCAAGTTCATGTCCTGTCCTTTCTTTTATTTATATATTTTTGAGACAGGGTCTCTCTCTGTCAAATTAATAAAAATCTGCCAATTTAGAATTCCAAGTTCACTGATTTATTTTTTATTTTGAGCTTACTTTAGGTTTTATTTCCTTTTCCTTTTCTAGTTTCTTAATTTAGAAGCTAAGGTCATTGATCTGTGATCTTTCCTCTTTTCTAATGTGATGCTCAATGCTATAAATTTCCCTGTAAATTATGCTTTGGCAGCATCCAACAAATTTTTATATCTTGTGTTGTCATTTTAATTATATTCAAAGTTTCTTCTATTTCCTTTTTAATTTTCTGTTTGACCTAAGAGCAATTCGGGGGTATATTCTTTGGTTTCTCAATACTTGAGAATTTTTCAAAGGTCTTTCTGTTGATTTTAGTTTCATTGCAGTCAGAAAATATACTTTGTCTTACTGTTGTCCCTGTACACTTTTAAAAGTGTGTTTATTCCCAGCATATGATCTCTTTGGTAAATATGTTCTAGGCCCCTTGGAGGGGAAAACGTGTACTCTTTTATTATTTGGTGGAGTTTTCTGAAACTGTCACTAGGTTGATTGGTTGACTGTAGAAATATAGTTGACTTTATATAAATATAAAGTAGATGGGTTGACTGTAGAAAGTGGATTTGTAGTACTATTAAAGTCTTTAATTTTACTCATTTTTTCCACTTATTCTATAAGTAATTGAAACCTCTGACTGTAATTTATGAACTTATCTATTTATTTTTGCAGGTCTATTTATTTGTACTTCATAGAGTTTGAAGCTGTTTCAGTAGGTTCAAAAAATGTTTATAATGTTATGTCTCCATAAATTGACGCCAAGTCATTATGAAATTTTTCTTTAAATCTTTATTCTTTACTCTGAATTTTGTTTTTTCTTTTTTTGAGGCAGAGTTTCACTCTTTACCCAGGCTGGAGTGCAATGGCGGGATCTCGGCTCACTGCAACCTCCGCCTCCTGGGTTCAGGCAATTCTCCTGCCTCAGCCTCCTGAGTAGCTGGGACTACAGGCAAGTGCCACCATGCCCAGCTAATTTTTTGTAGTTTTTAGTAGAGACGGGGTTTCAACATGTTGACCAGGATGGTCTTGATCTCTTGACCTCGTGATCCACCCGCCTCGGCCTCCCAAAGTGCTGGGATTACAGGTGTGAGCCACCGCGCCCAGCCGAATTTTGTTTTTTCTGATACTAGTATAATAATTTTCATTTTCTTCTGACTAATGTTAATGTTGAATATTTTTTCATTATTTTGCTTTGAGCCTATTTGTGCTTTTATATTTAAAGTTGGCTTCATGTAGGCAGAATATAGTTGGGTCTTGCTTTTCAAAATCTAACTTAATAGTCACTGCCTTTTAATTGGGATATTTAAAATATTTACATATCAAAGCGTTATTGCTATTGTAGGATTAAGTCTTTTGTTTCTTAATTTGTTTTCTACTTATATCGTCTGTTCTTTGTTCTTTTTTTNTTTTTTTGAGACAGAGTTTCACTCTGTCACCTAGGCTGGACTGCAGTGATATGAACTCAGCTCCGTGCAACCTCCACCTCCCAGGTTCAAGTGATTCTCCTGACTCAGCCTCCCAAGTAGCTGGGATTACAGGCATGTACCACCATGCCTGGCTACTTTTTCGTTCTTTTTTGAGACAGAGTCTTACTCTGTCACCCAGGCTGGAGTGCAGTGATATGATCACAGCTTACCTCAAATTCTTGGGTTCAAGTGATCCTCCTGCCTCACCCTCTCAAGTAGCTTGAATTAAAAGCACATGCTACCACCCAGCTAATTTTTTATTTATTTTTGTTGTTGTTGAGATGGGATCTTGCTGTGTAGACCAGGCTAGTCTAGAACTCCTGACCTCAAGCAATCCTCCTGCCTCAGCTTCCCAAAGTAATGGGATTACAGGCATGAACCACCATGCTCAGCCTGCCTTCTTTTAGACTGAATACTTTTTAATTATTCAATTTTATCATCTTTGTTGACTAATTAGCTAAAACTCTTTGATATTTTATTTTTGTGATTGACCTACAGTATATAGCATGTCTCTTTAGTTTATCACAGTCTACATTCAAGGAATATTGCATTAAAATACAAGAATATTACAGGTGTCCTCTTATTCTTTCTTTGTACCCTTTTTACTATTGTTGTCATTGGTTTTCTTCTACATATGCTATAAATCATACAACACATTCTTATTTCTTCCTTTGTCAATTATATTTTGAAGACATTAAAATAACAGTGAAAATATTTTTTAATTTACCCTCATAGTTAGGATTTCTGGTGCTTTTTTTTTGTTTTGTGTGTGTGCGTGTGTGTGTGTGTGTGTGTGTAACACAGATCCAGATTTTTGACTGGTATCATTCTCCTTTTTAGCATTCCCCATAGTATAGATCTGATAGTAATAAAGTCTTACAGATTTTCTATGTCTGGAAGAAAACTTAATTTTGCCTTTGTTTTTGAAGTATAATTTTGCTGAATGTGAAATTCTAAACTGGCAGATTTTTATTAATTTGAAGATGCTGCTCTACTGTCTTCTCATTTGGATTGTTTCTAAGCAGAAATTTGTCATCATTCTTATCGTAGATTCTCTGTAGTTATATTTTTTTCCTCTGATCACTTTTAAGATTTTCTCTTTATCAGCAGTTTCTAGCAATTTGAATATGATGTGATTAGATATTGTTTTCTTAATATTTCTTATAATTAGGATTTCTTATACTTCTTGAGTTTCTGGATTTATGGTTTTTATCAAATTAGAAATGCTTTTATATTTCAAATAGATTTCCCCCACTCTCTTCCCCTTCATAAGAGACTCTGATTGCATGTATATTAGCCTCTTTTAACTGTCACACTGACTATTGATTCTTTATGATTGCTTTTTCAGTTTTGTTCTCTGTGTTTTATTTTTGATTGTTTCTATTGCTACGTTTTCAAGTTCCTCAAGATATACTGTCTTCTACACATCTTCTGTTGGTTACATTAAAAGATTCCACTATGTATGGTTGACTTATCAAAGTCTAACATAATTGACATTTTTCCAATTTTTTCTTGACGATGCAATGACCTGAAAACATTTTTACTTTATTACCTCCCCAACTTATATGACATTGCTATCATGTATTTGATTTCTATACATATTTTAATACTTCCAAGACATAACTATTATTTCAATCAGCCAATGTTGAATTGGCTGCTACCACTGCTCCCTTGTCTTCTCTCTGTTTCTTCCTGAATTTCTGACCCCACTCTAGAGTCAATTTCCATCTTATTAGAGAACAATGTTTAGTATTTTCATTACTGCTGGTCTACTGATAATGAATTATCTCAAATTCTGTCTCAAAATATGTTTCATGCCTAAAGGATACTTTCTCTAGGTATAAAAGTCTGAATTGTCAGTTATTTTTTCAGCAATTTAAATATATTATTCTATTGTCTTCTGGCATTCTTTTCTATTGAGAATTCAGTCATTATCCATTAGTACTCCTTTAAAAGTAATATGTGTTTTTTCTCCTGGCTTCTGGTGGTAAGATTTTTTGTGATACACTTAAGTGTGGTTTTCTTTTTAGTTATACTGCCTGGAGTTCATGGGGTTTCTTGAATTATAATCTTTTTAATCTTGTTTTAGCTGTGTCTTACCTTCTATTTAACCTAAATATAGTTTGTTATTAAAACCATTTTCAATCACTTTATTTCAATTCTAGAATTTTCATGTGAGTTCTTGTTAGACTTGCTAGTTCTCTAATAAAGTTATCAATTATCTTTTATATTCCTGAACATAGAATATAGAGGAGCTCCTTTGGTGTCTATGTTTGAATATTCCAGTATCTGGGGCTCCTAAGTTTCTTTCTCTGTTATTGGACATTTCTGCAGGTTTTACTTCATATTGTCTCGCTTCCTCATGTTACGATTATTCTAGACAAAATTTAAGACCAAGATCTATGTTTCCTTCCTTCAGAAAATTTCTATATTTTGAGTTTGCAAGATACCTGTAAGAACTAATACCCCAGGAATCCTTGAATATTAAGGGTTGCGATGGTACAAAGCTGAGTATCTCTAGTTTTAAGGCCTACTTTTGGTTTATTCATATGCTTAGGATACAGCCCTCAGAGTCTCAGCTAAAGTAAGAGTGGTTCACAGATATCTATAGCTTGTGATATAGATATAGAGTGAGTCCTGCTAATCAATACCTGTTGCCTTAACCCTAAAAGATTGTCAAAAGTGCCACTCAATCTCTCCTTACTTGGAATGGAAGAGATGAAAACATCAGGGTTAAAGGAAAGCCCCCAAATATTCTAATTATTGCCCTAAACATTCATCCTCCTCAAGCTGTTGGTCTAGTAATTTATCTCTAATTTGTCATCTCTTCAGTATATTCAAATATACTTTTAAAAGTATTTTTCCAGCCAGAGGGTTGGTTTATTTAATGTGTCACTTTCAGAAAAAGAAGTAACTTTTTTTACTTGCCTTCACTTTTTAAAATCATTGCTATGGCAAAGAAGACTAAGAATATTGGCAAACGAATTTTGTGGCTGGTAGTGAACAATTGTTGGAATATGGGGGTCATTTATAATTTGAATGTATGTTGTTTTGAATCTGCCCAAGTGATTAAACCCAGAGATGTTTCTTAACTTCATTGTTAATTTAAATAACGTAGATAAACCCAACCTAAAAGATTGGTCTCTCTGAACTCCCAGAAACTCTTCTCTGAAAGACTTATTTGGCCTTTACTCGAACTACTTATATTGCAATTCAATTGTTTTATGTCTGTAAGTTCTCACTCCTTGAGTAGTTTGAAAAGCACTTTGGGGGTAAGAATATATCCTAAATTTCTTTATATCTTCTGATTCTTAATGTAATCTATCTCATTAAAGTGATAGATACTAAACAAGAATTTCACTGAATGAGGTTTGAATACCTCCAATGCATTCAAGAATAAGCCCAAAACTTATTTTGTTGGCATTGAAGATCTTCATGACCAGCCACGGCCATATTCTCCAGCTCTATTAAAGCCCTGCCTCCCCAGTGTCTGACATAAGAAGTCTCTCTCTAGTCCTGTTGAACTGTCATGCCATCCCCTAAGCCATGTCACTCTCACAGTTGTACCTCTGTTGATGCTGTTCTCTCTGCTTCAAATGCCATACTCTCTGTCCTACTCTCTCTCTCTCTCTCTCTCTCTCTCTCCCTCCCTGCTCCCCCATCACTCTGCATATCTGGCTTCTGCTAACTTATACTTAGTCATGAGAACCCACTTTAGACATCACCTCCTCTGGGAAGCCTTCCCTGAAGTACCCAAGATAGGTACACTGTTCTAGGTGTTCCATCGTACTCACCCCCTTACAGTCCTTTCAACACTATATCATAGTCATCTCTTTACTTGTATGTCTCCCACACTTAACTATTTGTTTCACAAGAGACTTATTAATTCATTGATTATCTGATTATTGTTTCCCCAGCTCCTAGGTCCTCAGTAAATGTTGACTAAGTGACTAAATAGAGGGGTAGAGGAAATGAATGAAAGGCTAAAAGAAGCCAATTTTTGAAAATTAAACAAATGACAGATTATAAAAGTGTGCAAATGAATTTGTTTTGGAACATAGCATCAGACCTCAATCAACTATAATAAAGAAATAAAAAAGTCGTGCACATCAAGGAAAATCCTTAAAGAAGAGAAAAAATGTAAATACAATGCCAATCTTTAAAAGAAAGGAAAAGAAATATTCGTCATCCGAAAACACAGTGCCAGGGAAGTTACAAAGATAAATCATCAAAATGATCAATTTACAATCACCCAGAAGAGCACAACAAACTGGGTAGCAACCAACATGGCTTTTAGAGGAAAAAATCATGCCAGACCAATTTAATTTCCTTCTATGATAGAGTGACAGACCTTGTAGATAAAAAGGATGCAATAGATGTAATCTCTTTCGACTTCTGTAAGCCTTTGATTCTGTCCTACCTGACATTCTCATCAACAAACTGGGGAGATCTAATCTAAACCACACAACTATTCAAGGGATGCACAGCCCACCAGACAGAAGCATTCAGAGAGCACTTGTCAATGGCTTAGTATTTACCCAGGAGAACATTACTGGCAATAGCCTTGTCGTGGAGCCTAGGATCATTTGACAATTTTACAGCCAAATGAAAGGTTAAAATATAAATAGAGGTGTATATACAATAAAGGATATGTTTACACAGCAACATCTGCAAATGTATTTGAAGGTGGAGGAGTGTTTCTGCATAGAACTACTTGGCATAAAACAAATGGATCAGTAAACAAATATATACTTTGAGAATGACTTACGTTCATACTGAAGAGATTATTTTACCTAAAAATTGCAGCCCTAAGCCCATAATACTACCCCGGGAAGTGCTATAACACCAACAGCAGCAGCACTGCCTGTACTGTTTTCCTGAGTGAAGTCTCTGCTAATCAGTACTCTGATACCTCCTTCTATCACGGTTGTTCTGCATCACGTGGATTGCTGTTCCATCTTCTGCTGTCCTCTTCGCAGTGTCCTCCGCCGTCCAAATGATCATTTCAGCCTGACCTTCCCTCTTCCCATTCTGCCTCATGGCATCTACCTTCACCCATAACATCTGACCATCCATTCTTACCCATGTTTTCTTCCCCTGTTCAATATCCTGTAGGTACAGGTAGATGAGATAGAGTGAATGGAAGCTGAAGATAATAAAGAAGTTAATAAAATTTAGAGATGAGATAGGCCAGAGATCATCAGGGTTACTCTCGATTTTTTTTTTTTTTTTTGAGACGAAGTCTCACTCTGTCACCCAGGCTGGAGTACAGTGGCACAGTCTCGGCTCACTGCAACCTCCACCTCCCCAGTTCAAGTGATTCTCCTGCCTCAGCCTCGCAAGTAGCTGGGACTACAGGCATACACTACCACGCCCAGCTAATTTTGGTAATTTTAGTAGAGGTGGGGTTTCACCATGTTGGCCAGGCTGGTCACGAACTCCTGACCTCAGGTGATCCACCCTCCTAGGCCTCCCAAAGTGCTGGGATTACAGGTGTGAGCCACCACGCCAGACCAGAATTATTATTATTATTTTTTTAAGGCTAGTCAAGTGAAGCAGTGGAAGTGGAGAAGGAACAAAGAAATCTGTAACTGGTTGTGATCAATTAGTTGTAAACACCACTGCACTTGGACCAGCCCAGAACTATTTTTTAAAGGACAGCTCAGTAAGCCTGGGGAAGGGGCCTACGAGGGTGTGGATGACAGAGTGGTCTGAAGGATAAGCAGAAAATGGTTGGGATCAGGTTTGGGGGTTCAGACAAGAATTGTTCATTGAGACAATGGCCCAAAGACCAGCTGGGTGGCAGAAAAGACACTTAACTTGAAGTCATAAGATCTGCCACATATTTCTTCTTTAACTCTAGGAAAGTCATTAAAATTGTGAGTCTTATTTATCGACTGTAAAATAGGGTCATTACCTAACCAAGCAATACCAGGTGAGGATCAAATGAAACAATATAAATGAAATCATAGTGTCTTCATCCATTGTGTGTGGCCATAAGGGAATGCCTGAGACTGGGTAACTTATTTTTAAAAAGAGAGATTTATTTGGTTCACAGCTCTGCAGGCTGGGAAGTATGAGGTTGGTGCAAAAGTAATAGCAATTTTTGTCATTATGGCATAAAGTGCAATTACTTTTGCACCAACCAAATACAAGAAGCATGATGCCAGCATCTGACTGGCTTCTGGGAGGGCCTCAGACTGCTTCTGCTCAGGGAAGAAAGTGGCAGGGGAGCAGGCATGTACAGAGATGACATGGCAAGAGAGAGAAACTGAGGAAGTCAGACTCTTTAACAACCTGCTCTCAAAAACTAATCCATTCTCAGGAAAGGGAGAACTCACCCCAAGGGAGGGCACTAATTTATTCATGAGGGTTCTGCCCCCCATGACCCAAACACTTCCTACCAGGCCCCACCTCCCAACACTGCTACACTGGGAAACAAATTTCAACATGAGTTCTGGCAGGGACACCACATCTAAGCCATAGTGCACAGTGAACTCTAAAGCAGTATCCAGCTGTTAGACGATACTGTTATTATCACTATTGCATAGAGATGACTGCCCTTTAGGGGTCATGAAAGGCCTCTCAGCAGCTGCACTGCTGCAATTTTATGCAGCGTGTGGACCACAGATAAAGCGAGGGCTGCTCTGCTTCCTGGGGAAAGAATCTTAACTCTAAAAGGAACAATTAGATCAAACACCCTTTCTTGAAAGAATAAACTAACAACTAAATGGAATTTGTATTTCGTAAAGAAGAGCCAGTTAGGTTTAGTTTAAGATGAACTTAGAATCCATTTCCAGGTCTTTTTCTTCATAGAAATCATTAAGCCAGACTCTAGAAGTAAATATAACAGGTGGTAATAAGGCATATGAGGTAAAATAGAGAATTGCGGTTTTATCAAGAAAAGACAAGCCAGAAATATTTCTAAAGCACTATGTTCTAGACATCTAATCAATATTTCAGATGGCAGAATGGCAGAAAAAATCCTTCCGTATCTTCAATTCACTTTGTATATGTAGATTATAACAGGTGATCATAATAATACCTATCATAGGCTTACTGATTTCTAAGTTGCAAACTTTCAGGCGCATACTTTATCTTCTTGGATTCACACATTTATTTCTGAAAAGTAAATAGAAGTAACATTATTGTCATTTCACAGGGGAGGAAAGCGGGATAATATACAAAGTCTCATAATTGAATACTGGTTGAACTTGTACCTAAACCAAGACCTTTGATTTCTAGGAGATGATTATTATAATTTTTCTACAGCTGTTGGTATAGTTTGAAAACACACTCTCAGTCAAGATAGTGAGCACCTCAATCTCATGAGGCTGCTTGCCAATTCTAAAAGTTCATTTGTAATGAATTTGGTATTTGTTTGCACTTAATAAAATAAATTTGAGCGTGTGGAGACAGTGGTTTTCTGCCATTCAATTAGTTGACTCAACCAGCCCGTTGTTAGTGAAGTTTGAGCAAATGAGGCCTTGAGATGACAAAGGGATGAGTCAAAGATGGAGGCTGAAAAGGTGTCTGCAAAGTCCAGGACCTGAAGTCATCAGCTATGAATTAATGTGCTTTGGAAAAAGAGGTACAGATCATGTTGTGAATATGGTGATGCTTGTATTCTAAGTATATTCTAAGCAGTTCACTTGAATTCAATGAGGAAATCAGGGCACAGAGAGTGATATGGTTTGGCTGTATCCCTACCCAAGTCTCATTTGAATTGTAGCTCCCATAATTCCCATGTGTCAAGAGAGGTACCTGGTGGGAGGTAATTGAATCATGGGGACAAGTCTTTCCCATGCTGTTCTCATGATAGTGAATAAGTCTCATGAGATCTGATAGGTTTAATAAGGGCAGTTCTCCTGCACACGTTCTCTTGCCTGCTGTCATGCAAGATATCCCTTTGCTCTTCCTTTGTCTTCTACCATGATGGGGAGGCCTCCCTAGCCATGTGGAACTGTGAGTTCATTTAACCTCTTTCCTTTATAAATTACCCAGTCTTGGGTATGTCTTTATTAGAAGCATGAGAACAGACTAATACAAGGAGGTTAAGTTGCCCATTTATAGCCTCCCAGCTAGTAAATGGGTGAACCAGGATTCTATCCCTGCCTGAAGAACCCAGGCCCTTAAAATAGTTTTAACAGTAATGCCAACCTCACAGAGTTTCTATGAACATCAAAATGAGTTGATGTTACATCCTCTGAGTGAGTAGATTAGAAGAAACAAAGAACAGAGGAGGCTGTCAAGCACCAGCTCCTGAGTCTGAGCCAAGGAAATCAGTGAGTAAAAGCACTATTACTATGCACCCTGCTTCTTGGATGGAGAAGAATTCGTGGATGAGCTGGACCCTGAAATAAATCAATACTGCTGGTCTTCAATGAGCAGGAAGGGGTAGGCACTCCAGGTTAGAAGGAAAACATAAGCAAAGATGTGCACATGGCTGTGTTTATATCCACCCGTATGACAATCTATGCAGAAGGGCAGGCGGTGGGCAAAGGGTTAGGTGACCCAGGAACGTGTATTGACTGCTAGCTTTGATAGCGCGTGGTTCCTATACTTTTGGAGTTGAGCAAAACAGTCACTACTAACCTGTGGCCCGTGAATCCTGCTAACTGTGCATATGTATCAGTAGAGAATGTCCAATATATTTGCTTAGACTCTGTGGTCTGAATCTGAGCACAGGTCACTTACAGGTAGAGACTTCACCTCCTTTATGCCAGGTTTCCTTTTATAGATCAGGCCAAAAGCCACCTGCTTAATTGCATCAAGTACTAATAAACATCAGTGTACAGTGACACTCTGATCTCCAGGCACTCAGCTTCTCTAAGTAGAAAATTCTAGTTCTCAGAGAAGGGCATTTTTAGGAGGGATCCTTTCTTCCTCAATATTTACTGGACACCGACTTTGAGGGCAGAAGGATAAGCAAGGCATTGCCCCTGCCCGTAAGAAAACTCAACTCACAGTCTTTCACGTAATATCAGAACAAGACACCAATTTTATTCACCAGCTAGAGGGTGGACTTCCTAAACTCAACATTTGGACTTATGTTACCAAAGTAAGGATTGTGTGTGTGTGTGTGTGTGTGTGTGTGCATGTGTGCGTACGCATGCAGGTGCAGATGAGGGAAGAGGGATCAGAGGTTGGGCAGAGGTGAAGTGACACTGACGACAGTTAACGAGTCGACCAGTGGCTGGTGGTGTAAATGACTTCAAGGACTGAACACAGAAGCAGAAACTATTTTTAGGTTATACCTTTCATTGTTGATGCTTTCCTTCATGCATCACTGGCCTTTTTCTCCGGCTTTTCTCTTCCTTATCTGTGAGTAATCTTTGGAACAACAAATATTTAAGACCCATTTTAAAGTTTTTTCAAGATTGAGCTTTGATGTGCTTGGCCTGCTCCTTACAAGGAAGCTCCTTATTTTTATCAGCCATTTCTTTCATTTTCTTTCTTAGCCCTCTCCAGCATGGCACTCATAAGGACACAGTATTCCTGAAGGCCCTTTTTGGCCATATGAAGAAAAACTTCTCTGCAGACTTCGTTCTGCATACACTGATCCTTCCTAAAATGGAATGCCAGCAATGTTGCCTAAAGCAACCCGACACACACAATATGTGTATTCATTGGAACATTAAACAGTGAGACAATCCTACAGCACAGGTTTTCAGTCTGTAGATTAGAAGCCCTTAGAGCCTAGCTTCGTCCTTCTCCACACGTCACCCTCTGCCCCCAGAAAATGCATTTTATTGCACATTTTGTGGCAAAGCTTATGACAATTATCACCCAAATCCATAATTAGCAAGTGGTAACATATAGGCAGATAGATCCACTTACGGTGACATCTCTGACAGATTGACATCCTCCCTGCCCACTCACCTTCAAAAACCCCTGCAAGGCTCTTCATTTTAAATGTGACCACACTCAAACACAGTGCTGGCAAGCCTAGTCTCGTGTTCGTGGAGCGGAGAGGGGGCTATAAAAGCGACATGTTCACACAAGCATGGCAGAGCCCATGCATAAACCATTTGGTTTTGCAATTAAAAACAGGTTTGACTTCCTTCTGCAACAGTAAGACAACGTCAAAGCAACAATCATCCCGAAAATTTTCCCTTGTGAATTCAAATGAACTGTGAGTCTTGGGGTTCTCTTTGTTTGCATGTGCATGCCTTGAGAGTGAGTTTTTGGAAGGGTTCAATGTATTTCTTTTTGGGGTAGTGCCGTTGAGAGGTGTGTTGAATCACCGCTACCAGATGGGTCTCGGTTACACTCTCCAATTCAGGTTCCTTAGATACAGGGTTAGCGTGTTTTGGATTTGTCCCATCAGGTTTATTACTGCGGGTAAACTAACTCTCCAAGACCCATCCCTTTGCCCTAGAAAATAATCACTCATCTTGAAGATCTGCCTGCAATCTAACCTCACAGACGGGACCTGAGTTTCAAAGGGACTAAAAACACAAATGTGCTTTCTACGAGGAAGTGTAGTGAACCTGACTACAATGATAGCTAATTATATCTTTACTGCTGTCATTCTCAAATGATGCATTGAATGGTTAGATCCTTTGATATTGGGAGAAATCGCTACCTTAAAGCTAAAATCCTCCACTGTACAAGGAAGGGCTGAGAAGGATGCTGTAAAAGCCGATTCTAGTTCCAAGGAACTCACCCATTTTCTACAAGGTAGAAGATTACTTCCATTTTCCTTTCTCTCATTCTTTCTCCATTCAGTTGGATGGAAGGAAATATTGCCCCTTATTTCAGTGTTCACTGTTAATATATGAGTTCAAATTTTCTACCCTTTAAAAAAAAATGCAAAGTAGCCAGTCCTTATCCATGTTTCAAAACTATCAGCACCTGGGCCACTCTGCATTTGAAGAGATCAGAGGAACAGAACCCCGACCCATCCTTTGATGTACAAGGAAAGTTCTGTGAAAAGGCAATATAGTAGGAATGTCAAATTTTGAATGATGATGATGATAATTAATATTAACTACAAAGAGACAAAAAAGAACAATTAATCTCAGTGCAGTATACTTGATCTAAAAGTTATCATGGAATGAATTTGCCTTTATTTAATTTATTAAAGCCTCATCAACTTCTTCTTAAGAAAGTTTAGTTTGTTAGTATTTCCCTGGAATTATCTTATCTTACAATATCACCATCAAAAGTTGTTCAGTAAAATAATTTCTAAAATGTAGATGAACTTTCATTGCATCATTCTGAAATTCATAATTTGGGATAAATATAAAACCTTTATAATGTGTGAAGTAAGTAAAAATATCATTGACACAAAGTAAATAAGATATACTAATACATATAAATAATACATGTAGTTGCATTTAAAATTTCAAAAATATATTTAACCTATTTTGTCCTATATTTTATTTTATATAAAAGCATAATTCATACACATAATTGTATCCTTTCCAAAAATACATGTTTTGCTGGCTTCTGACCTATGGACTCAATAGGAAAAGGGAAATGAAATTTTTCTAAATATGAATTTTTATTTTTGCTCGGATAATCCATTCATCTAACAAGTTATTAACAATAAATATTTTTGATATTTATCAGTTATACATATTGGCTTTTTTATTGCTGTTGGACCCTTATTTGCTGGATTGTGTATGATTTTCTGACCTTATACACAAAAAACAAGGCATAAAAAGCAGTTTTAAATTTAATTTAAAGCAGAAAAATAATGCAACTTTTAATGTCACAAAAATAATGTAATTTTGTAAAAAAAAACCAGACACCTGAAAATAAATATATATGATAATGGAAATAATTTTACAAAGCTTTATGTAATTAAAATTTTCCCCTCCATTTATCGAAACATTGCTTCCTGTTGAAAACATTTTTTAATGAGCAAAAAACTACTACCACTTAATTCAAATATTGATTGATGAAGACAGACTATCTGTGCTTTCTACAAGCTTATAAATTTTACTGGAAGAGCTACTTATGTAGGTTTCTTTTTTTTAAATAATTTAGAGTTGATAGCTCCATTTCCTGACAGCGATGCATATGAAGTGTTGTAAAAGAAAGAAGGGAATAAAGGGGGTTATTAGGTCTTTAAACTCAAGTTTTCAAATGCCCAATAAATGCCACAACTGTGACTAAAGAAAGTTTTAAGCTGCAGATGATTAAATAAGGAAATATTCAGAATTCACATGGAATTGTGATAAATAGTTTTTGTGAGAGCTTAAATAGGCCAAACGTAAAGACTTCTAGGAGGGGGCTGAAGAATCAGAAAGTTATTAACGAAAATTCTTACATCTTAATCATGAGCTTGTATTTCAGAAAATAAAACACCTTCCATGTAAACGATAGATGTACACAAGTCATTATATCATTACACTAATTTGTCACATATCTGCACCTAAAAATCCTATTGTGGAATTTATTCCCAACAACTGGAATTACATGGTAGTTTTTTAAAGTTTGGTGTTGTTTAGTTTCGGTTTGAAGCAACACATTCATCTTATAAGTTGGAGAATTCACTTTCCCAAACTTACCATAAATTGCATTCCTGAGGAGGTTTTTTAATAGAAACAGAATGAAATGAAAGCAGCTGCACACTGGAACCACATCACTTATGCTGCTCATAGCACATCAAACATGAAGAAGCAGGCAAAGCCTCCCTTTTCTCCCTGTGGTTAAAGTAAGGCACTGAGCTTAAACATGGGATTCTGTCTCTCCTCTTTCCATTTCTGCTTGTACACGTCTCATAAAAACATGGCTGAGAGCACAGCCCCACTCCACAGGTGTGTTGTGGAAGCTGCTAGTAAAAATCGTTTTAAAAGATTTGGAAACTGCCAAGCTCTTGAGAAAATGCTTATTAAAGACCAATAAAATTGTGAAAATTGAGGAGAAAACATATAGCAAACCTTTCCGGTGTGCTTTAAGGAAGGCAGTTTCGTCTCCAGCCACGTGGGCTTGGCTGTGGTAAACTCAGGCAAGAAAAACAAGCTTGTCCATGATTTCCTAATGAAGGGCTAAGGAGAGTTAAGAACAACAGTTCCATATTCACTAAGTCACCCATGAGACATAGCCCTTTTTACCCTGAGCCACCATAATCCAGGATTTTACAAGTGATTGAAAATTCTGCAAACACGCCCAGACAGCGTCCATATTATCAATAATAAATGAAGTATGAGTACTATCAACTGAAATTCAGAATGGTCATTGGGTCCATTTCTGCCAGACACCTGGCCGTGTGGCAAGGGAAAGAGTGAATTTGGTCATTTTAACAACCAGTCTGGGATTGTTTCATCGACAGCAACTGTAAGGAGGATCAAAGTTTTATGGGCTAATATTTCCTAATGCTGCAGATTGATGATATGCTACTAAAAAGCTACAGTTTTGCAAGGACCAAAAGGAAAGATGAATTTTCTTCCAATTTTATGGCATTTGTGTAGAATGTTTCATTCTTTATTTTTCAAATCATTTTTGCCTAACTCAATTGATTTGTACGTTCTTAAAAATGAGATAGTCATGCAGAATTAGCTGATTCTGAGCTTTCCTCAGTAACACTATTTTCAAATCTGCTTGATCCTAAGAATCTCCTGTGTACCCTTAGACCTATAGAACCAAACTCTCTAATGAAAATTCTGAACATCGGCCTTTTTTAAGCACTCCATTTTTTAAAGACATCCCAGGTGAGGATCAAACAAGCTTGAGAAATCCAGCTTAAGTCTGGGGCTCCCAACTTAATTGGAACAAATTCAATGTTGACAACATAAAATACCCAAGAAGAACAGAGAAAGGAGTCTTTATTGCATAGCTCTGAGAAGCATGGTGATCTTTCTCCTTAGAGACTTTCTGAGGTCTGTTATATAGACATACATTAGGACAATAACCAGTAGCTGGTGTTCCATTTAAACACAAAAGCACTACACAAACTTTTTTTTTTTTTTTCTAATTTTTTGACACAGAATCTTGCTCTGTCACCCAGATGGAATGCAGTGGTGCAATCTCGGCTCACTGCAACCTCCCAGGTTCAAGCGATTCTCCTGCCTCAGCCTCCCAAGTAGCTGGGACTACAGGCGCATGCCACCATGCCCGGCTAATTTTTGTATGTTTAGTAAAGACGGGATTTCACCACGTTGACCAGGCTGGTCTCAGACTCCTGACCTCAAATGATTCACCTGCCTCAGCCGCCTAAAGTGCTGGGATTATAGGTGTGAGCCACTGCACCTGGTCCACAAATATTTTTAAAAGCCATCTCAAAAGCTTTAGAAGAGTATCTAGGTTAAAAATTGTAACTCAAGAATTTCAAACATAGCAGTCAAAAAATTGTGAAATAATGTTGAGCTAAAGGAAAAAAACTGACCTTTTAATGATACGTAATTATCCAATAGCTATGTGAAATTTTTTAGTAGCAGTCCCAGCATAATGAGTTGAATATGTCACATGAATTTGAGTCTAAGCAAAGTGTGTATTCTTGTAGAATAGGCTGGCGAGAGTGGAACTTCTAAAGATAAGAGCTTGTAACAGAGGTTGCTTTGAGGGAGACGAAGTAGCACAGAATCACAAAAATACGGTGCTTTGTTTTCTAAATTATTATTTCTACATTGAAAATCATATTCATTATAAAGCCCAAAATGTCTATAAAAATAGCATATAAAAATTATTTTGTTTCACCCTCTGAAAAAACTGCAACCAACTACACTGCACACCATGGTGATTAATAACTGATTTATTATAGAGAATATGAAGTCATCCAGGCCTTCCATGCACTAATTTGCACAATAAGCAAGTTTTTTAAAAAAGCGTCAGTACAAGTAGGAAGTCCGTTCATAAAAGTTCCATGTAATACAAGTTACTATAAACTAACAGGTCTCGCAAGTCAAATGCAGCTCCTCGTTCACCATCTCTACCAAATATGCATAAAGTGAAAACAGTGAGATGTAGATGAACAGATTTTTCTCTCAATATAAAAGTAATATTCTAGATATTTTGCCCAGAGAAGTCTTCTGAATAAAATGTTACTAGCACTCTTCAGTAATTCTGTTTTCATGAATCAAAAATATAGTAAAATCGAATAAATCAATAGTTTCACATCACCTTCTTCCAAACGGAGAAACTGAGGCCCAGGAAGCTGACTGTGGTCACAGGAGCTGTCAGGTTTTTTCAGATGAGTGAAGCTGACCAATTTCGCAGAAAGACCCAGTAATGATTATGTAGAGGATATAAATTACTAGAGTTTTATCTGAATATCCAAATAAATAGTTGCCGTTTTCATATAACTTCACAAGAGAAAAGCCATTATGAATGATTTAATGCAAAAGTCATGAAACCAAATTTTCATCTCCAGAAATTTTAGTGACTTTGACTGCAGTAGATCATTTCTTGTCCTTTTACTTAGCTTAAATGCCCCAAGGAGATCCTAAGAGCTACACAATATTTTACTTTGGAATCAGATCTATTTGCTTTGGAATCAGATACCTGGAACGGCTAGCAGGTGACCTGAAAACTCGGTGATTCAACCTTGGCCGTTTGCTTATATGTCACCTGTATGTCATCACTGAACATTTCCAAAGACCAGCTTTAAAATTAAGAGTCTGGAAAATTGTACACATGATATTCCTGGGTCGAAGTCAATCGCATTGATTTAACTCTGTTTCCAAATGGAGAATAAAAGAAGACATAGCTACCTCTCCTTTTTATTTTCCCACTCTCTCTAGACAGGGGTACATTTTTAGACCTCCCAAGAGCCTCATTCATTGTGAAAATAAAGTTTCACCCTTGAGATATGCCTGCCTCTTTCTCTTTTGCCTGGCTTTGGCTGTAGGGGAGAGGGAAGAGAGACCAGACCACAATCCAATAATCTTTTTCTCTTCTCATTTTTCTAGCCTCAGTCCTACCATGCCCTGGTGTGAACAAGGTCATGTGTAACTCCAGTGAGAATTTATAGACAAGAGTGTCATTTCTCCTGGGTTCACAAGAAAAACAAACCTAGGATTGCTCCCCATGTGAATTTGTGAATAGCCCAGTTTACGGCACATCGCATCATTAGCACAAGGGAGGGTTGAGTCCCACATGAGGCCCAGCGTGGCCTCCTCCTTTGTTGACAGGAAGAAAAGTCCAGTTACTGGCGACCACTCAGCCCCTGCCAGTGAGAAGCCATCCTGCTGTTTCTGGGTAAAAAATCACGTGAGAAAGAGGTCAAGGCATCTACCACCCATCAGGCCACAGAGACCTCTTGAGAAGCCTATTATTACATGCAGGAGACTGATGGGAGAAACATCAGCATAGGATACAGTCCAGACTACAAGGATTTTCTCATCTCACGAGTAAATAAAATTTACACATGAGAAAATCTTTTCCCAAAAAGAAAAAACCTGACACGAGAGGGTTGTATGTCTTAAGTAATAACTAAAGCAATAAATACATCCTAAGTGATTGCTCAGGAAAGTAAGATCACAAGTTCCTGAGCTGACTGGGATAGAAATAAATCAGATTTTGAGCAGGTAAACATCTGAGGGAGTTTGGAGGTGGGTTGATAATTACTTCAGATGTAAGAATCTGCTCTGACATCTCATTTGTGACTCTCCTTAATTCATTTAAAATACTTTCTAACCAACGAAAAACTGAGAGGTGAGATCATCATAGAGGAAAGGGCAATAGAAATAAACATTAAAAGTTGTTTGCTTATGTTAGGTTTTTTAGTTTTGTTTTGTTTGATTTATTTCTTCCCTGTCAGAATGTTCGATGCTGAATTTGCTGACTTCTATCGGAAAAAAAAAAAAAAAAAAAAAATGAAGCAAGATGTCTCAGAAGTCTCTGAGTGCACTGAATAATTACGCTCTGTTTTTCTGACTATACCATTCCAATATAACAGTGATGGTAATTCTAACAAGTCAGTACAGATTCATAAAAACAAAGGTAGTGAGGAAGTGAAGACTATACTCAACTTGTCATTTTTTAATGTTTCTTTGTTATGTGTAGCCATTTTAGCCCAAACTTTCTTCACTATTCTCTATGTGTAATTTACATCAGTTTAATGCATTGAGACAATTTATCTACCATACAGTTTTCACAATTCAGCACTGACAGGAGTTGTCAGGGTAAAGCTGACAACAGAAGCCTTACAGCTCTTTAACGTTTGTGGCAGATGAAAACCTCATCTCATCGCTGCCTATAATGCATGTGTTACCAAAGTCGTTTCGGTGCCTATTTTAAGAACATAGAGGAGCTGATTACCCAAAATTCAAAAAAGAAGTGAAGGAAAAGAAGAAGGAAAGAATGAAAAAATGGGAGGAAAGAGGAAGGGAAGAAGGGAAAGAAGAGGGAGAAATGGAAAAAGAGAGAGAAGAAGAAAAGAGAGAAAAGGAAGGAAGAAGAGAAAGGAGAGCAAGAGAAAGAGAAAGAAGGAGAGAAAGAGAAAAAGTGAGAGAAAGAAAAGAAAGAAGAAGAAAGAGAACAAAAGAAAGAAAGAAAAAGAAAGAGAGGAGGAGGGGAGGGAAGGAAGGAAGGAAAGAAGGAAGGAAGGAAAAAGAATGAAAAAAAAAGAATGAACGAACAGAACAGTAAGTGTCTATTGTTTCAGAGCTCTGTCTTGGCTTGTCATGGAGATATTTCACTTGAATAAAATAAGCGTGCAATAAAGTTATAACATCAGTTACCTCAACAACAAGACTGCCACCCACACAACCTTGCCATTCAAATTCTTGCTCATTTTTCTCATTACATTATTATGATCAGCCTCTTAGTCAAGTCTCAGTTTCACTAACCTATTGCCATCGGCTACTAGTTGGTCAATTTTTATCCTAGTTAACAAAAGCGATGAAATGGCCTGGACACTCCTGTTGTGTCCACTCCTCTCACAGCCTCAACCAGATAATCCAGCTAATCAGCCATGTCTGAGATTGAGGGGCCCTTTAGGACCACAGGCTCTTTTTTTTTTTTTTTTTTTTGTACTTTAGGTTCTTGGGTACATGTGCAGATCATGCAGGGTTGTTGCATAGGTACATACATGGCAAGGTGGTTTGCTGCCTTCATCCCCCTGCCACTTAAACCTGGCATTTCTCCCCATGTTATCCCTCCCCGGCCTCCCCACCTCCCACTGTCCCTCCCCTAACCACCTCCCACAACAGACCCCAGTGTGTGATGCTCTCCTCCCTGTGTCCACATGTTCTCATTGTTCAATACCCACCTACGAGTGAGAACATGTGGTGTTTGATTTTCTATTCTTGTGTCAGTTTGCTGACAATGATGGTTTCCAGATTCATCCATGTCCCTACAAAGGACACGAACTCATCATTTTTAATGGCTGCATAGTATTCCATGGTGTATATGTGCCACATTTTCCTTGTCCAGTCTCTCTTTTTCTTTAGTATTTCCTTTTATAACAACAACAACAAAAATATGTTCTCAATGGCCACTGAATATTCAATGCAGCAAGGCATGTACTAAAGAACGTGTTTTTCCTTCTTCACATTTACACTTAGGAGCACATTCCAGTAGCTTGGAAGGAAATGGGGAACCAAACCTGTGAATAATGTAAAAATAACCTACCTAATAGGTTACTTACCATATTCCAAACACAGTTCTGAGAACGTGGCTCACATGCACCCGTTTTGCCCTCATCAGTTCAGTGAGGAGGGTGCTAGCCATAATTACCCATTTTACAGACCAGAAAATGAAAGCAGAGAGAAATTAATTGGTGTGCCCAAGGTCACAGAGCAGGGAAGTGGCATGGTCAGAATTAACCAGGCAATTTGATTCTAGATCTACACTCTTGACCGCTATGCTCCACTGAAAACAATAAGGGTACATTGTTTAGTAAAATGCTGGTGCATTCAGCACACCTGTAAAATCTGACTCAATAAAAGCTCTAAATACAAAAGAGTTCTGGGAAAACAGGGTTGAGGAATGATTTCCCAAAATTCATATAAAACCCTGAGAATCTAAATCTGTGTATCAAATTTTCTATGTCTAAAGCCTCCTTTAAAAAAATATGGGCTGGATGGGGTGGCTCATACCTGTAATCCCAGCACTGTAGGAGGGAGGGGATGGGCAAATCATCTGAGATCAGGAGTTCAAGACCAACCTGGCCAACATGGTGAAACACTGTCTCTACTAAAAATACAAAAATTAGCTGGGTGTGGCGATGCGCACATGTAATCCCAGCTACTCAGAAGGCTGAGGTGGGTGAATAGCTTGAATCTGGAAGGCAGAGGTTGCAGTGAGCTGAGATTGTGCCACTGCACTCCAGCCTAGGCAACAGAATGAGACTCTGTCTCAA
>NW_016107335.1:10079863-10090271 GCF_001604975.1 Cebus imitator
AAAAAAGAAAGAAAAGAAAAAATATGTTTCATAGCCAAGAAGCATTGAGTCCTGGTTTCCTCATCCATACGGTGGGAACAACACAGCCCTCCCTCTACAGGCTTGGGAATGATGAGGATAACGTATGTAAAGTCCACGGCATGGAGTTTGATGTACGGTAGATGATCGATAAATGGCAGCTACTGTTTATAACTGTTGTTGGATCTTTTCCCCCTGCGTTCCCCACTATCAGATGTATCTTGCATTTAGGTGTCTCCTCTCACTTCACAAAGCAAATAAATGTTCCCACTCTCCCATCAAAACAAACCGCAATGCTATGAAATAATATCTTGAACAAAACTCCAATTGGGAAATAGTGAATAGATCAGCTAGTACTCCGTGGACTTAATAATCAGGTTTCAAAGCAAGCACTTGTATGTGATGGTGAGAGTTATTTTAGAAAGATCTGTTAGAGCAGATACAGAGATGGAAACTTGGATAGGCACGCTGGCTGAAGGAAGAAAGTTACAGTCATGTAGTTATAACTAGATAAGATGCTTCCAAATACATGCATGAATCAGCCACTGAATGCCTTATGGTTGGGAATGATCTAAGCATGTGTCTACAGAGGATTCTCCTCCAGCAGACTGATTCTCTCTCTCCTCTCTCCTTCCTCCAGAGAAGGAGAGCAGATAGGTAAAGCACATAAAGGAATGTGGTTCCCAGGCTTGCATAGGAAGTGGCCTGGGCTGGTCTAAGTGCTCCTGTACCCATGTATTTGTCCCATTGCCCTGGCCAGGAATTCCTGCTCTGCTTTGGAAACAGATTTGGAGTCCCACTGTCAGGGGTGACAGAGCAGAGGGCCTAGATTCCAGGGACAATCAGAGACAGTGTTTGACATCCTGTTGATATATAGAATATAAAATTAATTAGTGCAAATGGCAAATGGTTTCACATAACCTAATTCACACATCATGATTTCTGTTTACTACTATTATACACACTGAGACAGAGAAAATTTGCATTTGAGTAGTCAGTGACGCACAGAGATCTAACACAGTGGGCACACATGTATGTATGTGTTTGCAAAGACGTACAAATTCAGACACATATGTACATACATGTGGGCATACCCATATATGTTTGTGTGCATACGTGACCAAATAAATGTTCTACTGGAAATCTTTGCAAAATCATAACAGTAAATGAAGGGTAAAGAAGCATGCATTACTGATGCAAAATGTTGATTTGACAAAATGAAACCTTGCAGAGTTGCAAACTTAAATGAAATTTTTATCAACAGCAGTAATTATCCTGTGCAGTAGAGATCTTCTGAGCTATTCATAAAAGCAGCTGAGGAAACACGAACAGTGGTTAATTGCCACTTACTTTTTTTGAAATAGACTTTACTCAGAGCAGTTTTGGGGTAGCAGCAAAATTGAACAGAGGGCACAGAGATTTCCCAGACACTCTCTGCTCCCCTACACATACAGCCTCCCCAATTAACAATATCTCCCACTAGAGTGGTTCGTTTGTTACGTGGATGAACCGACATTGACACATCATCATCATCCAGAGTCTACGGTTAACATGAGGGCTCACTCTCAGTGTTATACACTCTGTAGGCTTCAGCAAATGTACAGTGACATGCGTCCATCATTTTAGTATCATACTGAGTAGTTTCACTCCCTGAAAGCCTCCTGTGCTCCACCTATGCCTCCCTTCCTTCCCCAACTCCTGGAAACCACTGATCTTTTACTGTCTCCATAGTTTTGCCTTTCCCAAAATGTTATATAGAATGCAACTTTTTCAGATGCATTTCATTCACTTAGTAATATGCGCTTAAGGTTTTTCAGTGTCTTTTGGTGGCTTGATAGCCTATTTCTTCTTAGCACTTAATAATATCCTATTGTATGTATATATCACGGTTTATTTATCCACTCATCTACTGAAGGGTATCTTGATTGCTTCCAAGTTTTGTCAATTATGAATAAAACTTCTGTAAACATCTATGTGCAGGTTTTTGTGTGAATATAATTTTTCAACTCCTTTGGACAAATACCATGGTGCATGAGTGCTGGGTCCATGGTAAGAATATATTTAGTTTTAGCCAGTCATAGTGACTCATGCCTATAATCCCAGCACTTTGGGAGGCTCAGGTGGGAGGATCACTTGAGCCCAGCAGTTTGAGAAAACCCTGGGCAACAGAGTGAGACATCATCTCTAAAAAATTTTTCTTCATTGTCTGTGTGCAGAAGTGCACACCTGTAGTTCCAACTATTTGGGAGGCTGAAGTGGGAGGATTGCTTCAGCCCAGGAGGTCAAAGCTGCAGTGAGCCACGATTATACCACTGCACTCCAGCCTAGGCAACAAAGCGCGACCCTGTCTCTGGAATGAAAAAGTGGGGGTGGGCTGGGCACAATGGTTCATGCCTGTAATCTCAGAGCTTTGGGATCACTTGAGCCCAGGAGTTCGAGACCAGCCTGGGCAACAAAGCAAAAACCTCATTTCTGGAAAAAAAAAAAAAAATTGGGAGTATGTGTAGTTTTGTAAGAAACTACCAAACCATCTTCCAAAATGGTTGAAAATGCACCATTTTACATTTCCATCCACAGTGAATGAGGGCTCAGTGTTCTGGATTTTAGCATCTCTAATAGGTGTGTAGTGGTTTTTCGTGGTTAATTTGCATTTCCCTTATGACAGATGATATGGGCCAACTTGTAGATGCTTATTTGCCATCTGTAGATCTTCCTTGCTGAGGTGTCTGTTCAGAACTTCAGCCCATACCATTTACTTCATCTCTGACAAATAAGATTCACCTTGACACAATAAACCAGGAGAGGTTGCTGATACAACCTTAGATGAGACAATCCAGGTGAGGGAGAAGTCCTGATACAAATCCTGCCTTTACTTTTTGAAATTTGATAGAAAAAAATAAGGTAATAATTTGAGAGATCTCCAATCACAAGGCTTTGGAGAAGACTGGAAACTCTTAATTGGTGGCTGATAAATGTTTGATTAGAAATAAAAATGTTTAAATTTACTCTCCTGATGAAAACTTTCACACATTGATTTTGGCTTCTCATTGTGAAGCTAATATGCAGGGTGATTTCTGCAGGTATTTTATTTCTCAAATTTTCACTGATCATTATTCTCAGGGCAATTTGCAAAGAACAGAATTCTAAACAGCCAAAATCCCATCTAATCTTTTATTCACTAGTAGTAAAAAGTATTGTAACGTGGTATAAAGAGAGAGTGAGGAGGGGAAATTAGGTGATTTTAAAGATAACTTTGGAAAGTTTGTAAACCAGCATGATTGTGTGTGGAGAGTGTGTGTGTGCGTGTGTGTGTGTGTGTCTGTGTGTGTGTGTGTGTGTGTAGTTACACTGGATTTAGACATCAAGGCACAGTTTACAGCTCCTAGGCCGATAATCTCATCTGGACTGAATTCTCATCTTTACACTTCACTGATTTCTGATTTCCTGACTGGCCTCAGGCAAGTCACTTCCAGTTGCCCACAGTGGTTACAATGGCCCTACTCAGCCAGGCTGTATGGGTTTGAGCTCTCAACTACTTATGAACCGTGTAACTTCAGGCAAGTTACTTAACCTTCTTGTGCCTCCATTTTTTCATCTGTGAAATGAGCGTAACAGTCTCTAGTCCGCAGAGCTGTGACGGTGGGGAAGCGAATGAGATCATGCATGTACAGTATTACCTGGACAATTGTGAGTACTCAATAAATATTGGCCATTGTTATTAGCTGAGTCATAGTTTCCTCATGCTGCACGAGAGGGTCAGACCAAGTGACCTCATGAATTCTTTCTGTCAGTCTTCAGGAAAACCCTATTATATGGAACACAACTAATTCCCCAACCTCCCAAAATCTCTGCAGCCACAGAGCCCTCATCAGATCTTATTTACCAAAGATCATCCACCACACTGCTGGTTGCACAGGCTTCATTGATTCCTATTTTACATACAATTCTAAAAACCACGTTTATTCAATTTCTCAGACTACAGCAAATCAGATGCCCAAATTAGGAAGGAGAAAAAATGCTGGAAGAAAAATGCCCTGGGAGCCAGAGTGATTGCAGTTTGTCTGGTACTAGGGAAAAAGAGACTAAACAATTGCTATCACAGAATAATGTATCTGTGCATGACCATGACACCAAGTCGCTAAAAACTTTTGAATTACATTTGGTATATTGCTTAAGGCAGTGATCAATTTTAAAACTATTTACATCAAAAAATATTATCATGTAATAGGCTTGGGGATGATCAGTTTCTGGTTGTTTTTCTTATGGGAAAAATGTCCCTGGTTGTTGTTCAGGTCTCTCCCAGACTTGCTGGCCCTCTCTGTTCACTCCTGATGGGGCCTCCCTGCCCCACACCAACTGGGGCAGGGCTGAACACAACAGTTCTCTCCCAATAGGAAGACTGACATGGGATTAGAGAGTAACAACCCAGGTAGCCAGTGCTGACACAGCAGTGCTATCCTGTTTACATTTGACTTCAAACTCCAGCCACAATCACATTTACACCTCAGTAGTCAGTGTGAGTTTCCCATTAGCATTTACTATTAGTGCCATTGACAAGTAACAACGATTTGCTATCTGTTAGTGTCATTAGAGAGTAACAACCCAGGTAGCCAGCACTGACTACAGCGGGGCTGTCCTGCGTACATCTGACTTCAAACTCCAGCCACACTCACATGCGCACTCAACAGTAGTGATCTCTTTCCCTGGCCCTCATATCACCTGCTTCTTTTCCAACCCTAAGAGGTCATGGGTTCAATTAAGACTGTGGTAGACCTAAATAAAGATCTGAATCCTGTCTCAATCTCTTGCCTGCTCTGCAACTTTGGCAAGACATTGGAACTTTGCACATCATTTTCTCATCTATAAAATGTGGATAGTAATGCCTTACCTCTCCAGGCTGTCGAGGGGAGTAACTGAGACCGTGGAGGTAGAGCACAGAGCCGGGAGAGAGGAGGTGTTCAAGGGGTAGTCGCAATTCCTGCTGCCCGTTTTAGTTGCATCTAGGATTTTGACAGGTCTTCCCAGCCACAGCTCATCACACTACCTAGGATGCACAGCGGGTGAAGCACAGGTTTGGAGTCGCAAAGACCCAGCTTGGAATTCCCTTTCTATTGGTTGCCATATGGGTGGCCTCGGGCACAGCATTTAAGGCTTTTTGAGGCTCAGCTACTCCCATTTGTATACTGGGGATACCCACCACTCACCTGCAAGATTTGTTGTGATGATTTCATCAGGAACATATTTAAAGAGCCGGTCTCATAGGAGCAGGTGATGAACACTTAAAGTATCTATATCGAGCCTGTACTCTTCGAAGCAGTTTCACTGACATTATTCTACTTTATTCTTAAAGAAACCCTATAAGGTAGTTGGGACAGGTGTTTTTATGCCCATTTAAAGAGAAAGAATGAAGTTAAATGATGCCTCGTGTTTAATCCAACATCACACAGCCCATAAATATGCCAGCGCCCAAGCTGGAATCGGGCTTCTGCCTCCTGCACCGCTGCTTTTCTATATGATTAAGATCGTTCCTGCACTGCAGATTTCCATTGTCAACATGGGGAGAAGGTGAAAGAAGTGAACACACCTTTCCGCACGCTCTTCCAGCAGCTTTAGAATAGCTGCAATGACCTTTTTAGTAGCAGGTGATAGAACGCCCCATCACCGACTAGCTTATATAACTAGGAAATTTACTATTTCACATAACTGAAAATTCAGAGAGCGAAAGGAGGGATCCAGGCTCAATATGATCATCAGCACAAAGATGTCAACAAAGACTGTGTTTCTTTCTGTGTTACCTCCCTACAGGCATCAATTTCACCTTGAGGTTGGTCACCCTCATGGTCATCAGGTGGCTGCCTATGGCAATTAGAACTACAAAGCTCTCTTGTTCATGTCTGGCAAGACCAAGAGAGAAGGCTCTCCCTCAGGCACTGAGTGTAAGTGCCTCCTTCAGTCTGTTGAGTCCACTATTACTACAGACCTACTCCTGGACCAATAAAAGAAAACAGAGAAATGCCTGCACTTACTGCCCCAGATTAAGCAGGATCTGCTCCCACAGTGGAGAATGAAGTCATCTGCTCCTTAGTCATCAGAAGGAGGGGTGAATGTATAAGTAATTAGGCTCTTAATTAATGAGTACAGGAGCACAGGTGTTGGGTGGATAACCAACAGTATCTACCATGTGGGGCAATAATAAAATTCGTTAAGGCATGACTGCAACAGCTTTTCCATCTTTAGTTCACCTGCATTCTCCTTCACCAAAGCATTGACTTCAGGCGATGACTGAAATAAAAATTGTGTAGACAGCAGACAAAGACATTTGCCCCAAATTGGTTTTATGTCTTTTGTGACTTTATTATCTTAACTTAAAATCAAGCATGAAGCTCTTTCAACATTTTATATGAAATAGAAGAAAGGCGATGAGCATTTTTATAAACCCACATTTTATTGAGCAAAATCAACCTGGAACACAGACAGATTTGATTTTTCTAAAAATAAAATTTAATGGTATAGAGCCATTTGAGAAGAAATATATAAAATAAAATTGGGAGCATGACATGGTGGGGAAAATTTAAGCCTAAAAATTAGGGGAATCTCTGTTTTTGAGCCATCTCTGTCACCAACAAATTATATGCCTATAAGTAATTCAGTAAAACTAGAACTAAGCCAGTGGTTGCAAACTGGTAACTGACAGATCGAATCTGGTCCAAGATGTGTTGCCTTTCATTATTTGTCATGGGAAGTGAGCTATGAGGGGAAAGGTAACTACTTTAAAGGGTGTAAGATTGGTGGGAGTAACTTCTGTATGAGCCTGAAGGGGACCAAGATGTGTTTTTTTTTTTTTTTTTTTTTCCTGGCTAGCTCCTAAGATCCAATTGTATCTCAGGTAACCCTATTGTTAGGAGCATAATACAATTTCTGAGAGTAAACACAGCCACCAAAATTCTAGGGGCCAAATACCAAAGGTTCAAAGTCACTTACAATGAAAATATGCATATGAGTTATCACAGAGCCAAAAAAGATGCATCGTATTATCAAGATATCAAGAAATAATATCTTCATATGTTATGAACATATCTTCTAATATGTTCACTTAGAATTACTGTTGCCATTGAGGTTGAAAGATTGTGTAACTCAAGTTGAAATCTTTATATTACCTGTATCATAGAACCCAGGCCTGATAGAGGAGGAAGAAGAAAAAAAGCAGTGTTTTAAAAAGACAGTTCCCCAAACTGGCGACTCTGCAGGATATAATTTAACTTCATGCTGGAGTAGAATGAAGTTGATCTTGCCAAAGAATTCACGTCTTCTGAATGTGAAAAATAGTGTTTCCATGGAATCAGAAGGATTCGCAATTTATATAAATGAATGTTTCTTTTACTCAGTTTACTTGCAAAACACTGCCTGACTCAGTTTCACCAAGTAATAGTGAAACTTTTGTCAAGTTGGAAAGTACTTGCCTTTCAAAGAAGAACCACAGAGCTCTTTTGAGACCATGAAATGTGTTTCCTGATGAGCATCCCAGAATCTATGTTAGCACAGGTAATGCATTTTTTTTTCACTGCTCAGAACTCATTTATCCTGATTAGAAGTTTTTGGCACACTTCAAATGTTACATAATCAGACATCAGTACAGAAGTTTTAGCCTCTTGTCACTGTTTGGGCTAAGCCATCCTCAATGTCGTAACATCACTGATATCTCCAGGAGATAACCCAAAGTTGTCTACTGGCTATATAATTTGTCAGAGATTAATAGTGACTAGAGCTATCAGTAAACATACAGTATTTTTTGTCATATTTTCCTGATAGTGGTTTTGATAAGATTTAAAGTAGCCTCAGCTTTAGCCTCCGTAAGCACTGGGACGTGTGTGTGTGTTTTAAACAGGTGGCTTAAAATGTTGGATGCCATCATCTACTCTAGCTGCAAGCAAAAGAATTGCCACACTTTCTGACTTCTTTTGTCAGTTTTTGACATTTGCTTCCCCTTGTTGGAAAGACTTGTCTTTTTCAATGTGTGAGTGCTTGATCCCTTGAATGTAATGAGAGCTAGCCTCGAGGAAATTCTCAGGAAAGTCCCCAAAGAAGGGAGGTTCTCCATCGGCAGATAAAACATTTTTCAAAGATCTTCCACAGGTTGCCTTTTGAAAACCTCAGCAACTTAGTGGAAAATAGCACATAAATTCTATGTTAAACTTTTATTACTTGCATGCAGTTGATTTCTAATTGGGAATTGGGGGAGATTTTCCCTAATTGTGGTTAGGAAGCTGAACAACAAAACGAGATTAATTTTTAACAAATGAATCCATCAGTACGGTGAAATTTCAGAAATCTTCCGCTGAATTAACCATGTGATTTTTAAAAACTAATCTTGTCCAAGCGTGGTGGCTCATGCCTATAACCCCAGCACTTTGGGAAACTGAGGAGGGCAGATCGCTTGAGGTCAGGATTTCCAGACCAGCCTGGCCAATATGGTAAAACTCCATCTCTACTGAAAAATTTTAAAAACTTAGCCAGTGCAGTGGTGCCCACTTGTAATCCTAGCTACTCTGGAGGCTGAGGCACGAGAATCACTTGAACCCAGGAGGTGGAGGTTGCAGTGAGCTGAAATCACGCCACTGCACTCCAGCCTGGGAGACAGAGTGAGACTCTATCTCAAAAACAAAAAACAAAACAAACAAAAAAAACTAATCTGATAAAATAATGCAAGTTCAAAAAAAAAAAAACAAAACTCTACTAACCCTCTTAGATTAATATTTCAAAGCTCTTTAACAACTGCCCACTTGACCTGTACAGAATTTTCAACACAGCATCTTTACATAAAACATCCGTTCCAACCAACAGGTTCTACTCCCTGCCAAGCAATCTTGCCTGTCCCTTCTCATTGCCATTGTGCCCTGTGTGTTCTGGCCTTAGCTGCTTTCATTTTTCCTTTGATTATCTCCTAGGCTAAATTCAAGTCATGCTTCCTCCACAAAATTTGTGCAAATGACTTTCTCTCTGAATCTCTAGAGTACTGATGGTTCCACCCCCAACATTTTAAGATCTCTTGGATTACTGCTATCATTTTATGTCTCTATTACTATTTCCAATTGACCAGGCACTTTTATTTTATGTGCCTCAAGGAGATTTTCAGTTCCCATAGATATCTTACCTTTGTCATTGTCATTGTCTCTCCAATGCCTTACCCAGTGGCTTGCACACAGCTGATGTCTCATACATTCGATAATCCAACTAGTCCAGCTGATCAAGTTAAATCATTTAATTTGAATCCAAAGACTAAGTAATGGACTGTCATGGAATAGTGGTAAAAATTGTCATCATATTTGTAGTCCAGATGCCTTAAATAGATAGATTTCCAAATCTGCCACTTACTAGAAAGTGACTTATCTTGGACAGGTCATTTCGCTTCTTACAGCCCTAGTTTTCTCATCTGTAAAACTGAGAGAATGATAATGACTCTCTTGCCTATTTCACTAGATTACTGAGAGAGTCAAATGATGTGATGTCTTTGAAGGTGTTTATACAAAGTCAAGTACCTTACGAATATGAACGATCCTAGTTGGGCAAATGAAATACTATTTCTAGAAATCCCATATCAAATTCAGTGAGGAAGTCCTAAAATGATCAAGACTGATGATAATGTTAAGGTATAGTATGATCAATTTTAAACAATGCTGCGGGTCAGATTGCTATCCCCACCTTACAGGTGGAAGTTTGATGTTATGTAGAAGCAAATGGTTTAAGTAAAATGAATGACAGCACCAACATGAGATGTCTTTACTCTTCCAGTTGGTAGCTTTGAGTCTAATAGCACCACTGTTTCCTCCTAAACTTTTCTTTAAGCCTCATTAAAGTTCTGATTCTTAGGGATTAATATAAGCAGACACTGATAATATCAAGCTCTCCTCTCTATAATTCCAAGAACCCTACATTAGCATAAATTACTTTCCTGAATCCATCATTTGTTTCAATATCTCTTCAAAGTCTTTTCTGACCCTTCTCATCACCTTCAAATCCATGTCCCTTTCTCATAAGCTCAGCTCGTTGCCATTCCATCAGTACTAACTTCCTGCAAGATAGCTCCACGTGGATGTCCCACAAGAATCTTGAATTTAAGAAAATCAAAGGGCTAATACAAGCAGACTGCTTGAGGTCAAAAGTTCAGGATCAGCCTGGGCAACATGGTGACACCCCATGTCTAGAAAAAATGCAAAAATTAGCCAGGCATGGTGGCAAACACCTGTAGTCCCAACTACTCGGGAGGCTGAGACAGGAGGATCACTTGAGCTGGAGAGTTCAATGCTCTGTCACTGCACTCAAGCCTGGGTGACACAGCAAGACCCTGTGAAAGAAAGAAAGAAAGAAAGAAAGAAAGAAAGAAAGAAAGAAA
>NW_016107335.1:10090289-10133698 GCF_001604975.1 Cebus imitator
GAAGGAAGGAAGGAAGGAAGGAAGGAAGGAAGGAAGGAAGGAAGGAAGGAAGGAAGGAAGGAAGGAAAGAAAGAAAGAAAGAAAGAAAGAAAAGAAAGAAGGAAGGAAGGAAGGAAGGAAGGAAAGAAGGAAGGAAGGAAGGAAGGAAGGAAAGAAGGAAGGAAGGAAGGAAGGAAGGAAGGAAGGAAGGAAGGAAGGAAAGAGGAGAAAAAAGAAAAAGAAAGAGAGAAGGAGAAAGAAAGAAGGAAAGAAAGAAAGAAAAAGAAAACGAACAACAGGAGAGGAGAGGAGAGAAGAGGAGAGAAGAGAAGAACTAAACTTATTGCCTTTTTCTGTCTCACCCCTCCTGTTCTGAAACCTGCAACTCTTTCTGTGTTGTCCAGCTCAGGACATGCAGCGCCATCCTCCCATAGCCACAACCTAAAACCTGGGAGTTAGTCTTGCCTCTTTCTTTCTCAAGGCTTTCTGCAGCAATTCTGTCTCCTGCCTATCTCATTAATTCATACACACTCCTTCATCTCCATCAAGAACATGGCTTGGCTCATTGCTTAGATTACCACAACAGTCTTCGAACTATCCTCACCTTCAGTTTGTCTCTCTTCAATCCATTGTCTCTTCTATAACCACAGTAACCCCTTTAAGATGCAAACTTAGTCCTATCAATTCCTGGCTTAGGATATTTCATGGGGTCCCCATTTCCCTCTGCAAGGGGGACGTAAGTTGAAATGTTCATCCAAACTTCTCCACATGGCAGCCAGAGCCTCCCATACCCAGGTCATCTCTCCCCTCCCTTTAAGCCTTAACTTAGTTGCCAATGTCTCCTAGAAGATTTTTCTATTAACTCACATACAGTAATCAACTGGTTAGTGCCCTGCAATTGCATGAACATTCTCCCACTCTTATAATTGCCTTCGACTTGCCTAGGTACCCCATAAGCTTGAAACCTCCTTCACGACAGGACTAGTCTTTTCACCAACTTGTCTCAGTTACTCTTGATCCCTAAACATCATCTCCAGGGTTAGGTGTAAGATACACTCCCAGCAAGTAAGAAAGACGGCCAGTGTGGTGGCTCATGCCTGTAATCCCAGCGCTTTGGGAGGCCGAGGCAGGCAGATCACGAGGTCAAGAGATTGAGATCATCCTGGCCAACATGGTAAAACCCCGTCTCTACTAAAAATACAAAAATTGGCTGGTCATGGTGGCACGTGCCTGTAGTCCCAGCTACTCAGGAAGCTGAGGCAGGAGAATCACTTGAATCCAGGAGGCAGAGGTTGCAGTGAGTCGAGATTGCATCACTGCAGTCCAGCCTGGCGACAGAGTGAGACAGAGAGAAACAAACAAACAAACAAACAAACAAACAAACAAACAATGTACTTTCCCTTCCTCTTGCTTGGCAAGATAAATGTTTCCCTTTATCCCCAAATATTCTACCTCTTCTGCTCTGTTAGATTTCATGAATCATGACCAGATACGGTGGCTCACTTCTGTAATCCCAGTACTTTGGGAGGTTGAGGCAGGCAGATCTCCTGAGGTCAGGAATTCGAAAACAGCCTGGCCAACATGGTGAAACCCTGTCTCTACTAAAAATACAAAAAAAACAAACAAAAAAAATAGCTGGGCATGGTGGCAGGCACCTGTAATCCCACCTACTTGGAAAGCTGAGACGCGAAAGTCGCTGGAACCCGGGAGGCAGAAATTGCAGTGAGCCAAGATCGTGCCATTGCAATCCAGCCTGGGCAACAGAGGAGGACTCCACCTCAAAAATAAAATAAAAATAAAGATTTTGTGAATCTTGTTTATTTCAGGAAATCTTCCTAATTCAGTCTGCTCTGGTCAGCCCTTATTCTGCCTCACCTTTGAATGTATTCATCAAATGCGTCCCATGTAGCACTTTCTGGAATGCTGTAGAGGAAGATTGTGAGGTTCAGGTCTGGATACATGGTGTCCTAACATCAACAGTAAACTCTGTGGGTAAGCAATCGGGGATAATCTTCAGTTACCCCTGAACCCCTACCTTCACTATCAGTCCTATGGTGCTTATTCAAGGCTATTTAGAATGTGCCATCATTCCTTCCAGCTTTCACATCCCAAACTCCTGGTTATCCTGCATCTTTCTTTCTTCACTCTTGGGTGACACCAACGGATGGTTCATTATGTTGCCCCATTGCAGAGATCCAGAGTGTTCATGGACAGGGCCAGAAAGGCAGGGTGGGTGTCCGCTACAGAGAGCCAGCCTTGACTTTAAGAGCAAAGATGTGCTTTTTCCCAGATCTAGGGCTCTTTCTTTCATATTGGACAAGTTGTTTTCAACACTTCCGTCTTTTCATCTATTGGGAGAAGGGCTGTAAGGTTCCTGCTAGCTCTATACAAGAAATATTACAGAAGTGCTCATCACCAAAACAAATGACCGATCAGACCATCTATGAGTGCCAAAATTAACTTACCACAATAGAGATAAATGTCTTAAATATGTTTAAAACATGTTCTGAAAGGGGACAGAAAGGATGGAGCCCAAGCACAGCCTGTGCCCACAGCATGAATTCCGCAGCAGGAAATGTCATTCTGATACCTTCTATGTAGAAGCAACTTGAATTGTCAAATACTCACCAAGCTAGCACAGTCTTCCAAAAATGGGGAAGACCTGGAACCAAACAGAAAACAAATATTCAGCCAAGCACGAAACTTTCAAAGAAAATAAAACTGCATCTATCCCTGTTGAGCTCTTTGTTCATTCTGGATCAAAACAATATTTAATTAATTCACTTAGGCAATTCCACACCAAATGTCTAGTAATTGAGGGAAACCTATATATGAGAAAAGAGGGAGTAAACAGATAAGGAGAGTGGCCTGAAAAACCTGTAAAGTTGATTCCATTTAATTTTAATCATATACAGATAGTCACTGCCTCGGCCACAGTATCAGATGATGTGGTCTGTGTTTTAGAGATTCTTTTGTTCCAGCACCACTATCTACATAACATCAGAATTGTCATTTGATTGAGTAACTACAACTGCCACAGAAAGCTTTCTTTTCATCTTACTTTAGTAACAATATTTGTGTGTGTCCGTGTGTATAATTTGGGGTAATGACACTTCAAGATATATTTTACATATTTTAATAGTTAATAGAAACTTAACCAATCCTAAATCACTTTGTTCTTTCTTATTTTAATATATTTGCACATTACAGCAGTCATGTTATTCTCATTTTTAATCTACATAGTATCCATTTATGCTGCATTATGTAGTTAGCTTCCATATTTCCTAATTTGGGAGTGTCTGAATTGCTTTAAATGTGAGGACCTTACAGATAGTTCTGTAATATATACATATATATCTTTACTCAGATTTCTCTTTTGCATACCTGCCTAATAATTGAATGAATGGATCTAGCTCTAGAAGAGTGTATATCTCCTGCTACATCATTGTAGGTTTGTGGCTAGCAAAATTAAACCAGTTTTTAAATTTCACCACGGAAGTCATGCATGAATGTATGTCCACTGTATCCTGGCCTTCAGTGATTTCTTTTTAAAATTTTTGTCTATTGTTTTGCTAGGTTAATCAGCACATGAAGATACCTAAAATTTGAGTAACTTTCATGTATTTCACTATTAATGAGTGTGTGTATTGTTTGCAATGGTCCCTGACTACTTCATTTCTATGATGGAAATTTACAGACCACAACAGTGCATAAAGTACTGTGTCAAGACCCTAAAGATGGCCAGGCATCACTGTTACCCTCAAAGAGCACAGAGTGTAAAGGGGGATACACTAAAGGAAACATAGACGGAGAGCCACAACAAAAAATGAGTTACATCCATCACAATGAAATACTACACAGCAATAAAAAGGAACGAACTACTGACGTGTGCAACATCAGATGAGCACTTCAGAAGCATGAGGCTAGGTAACAGAAAGAAGGCTCAAAAAGCCATATACGGTACGATGCCACTTATATAACGTTCTGGAAAAGCCAAAACTATATTTACAAAAAGCACAGGAGCAGTTGCCAAGGACTAGGAAAGGAGAAGGTGGCTGAGTCGGAGTGGGTGATAGAATATTCTGTCAAAATGCATAGAGCTGTACACCTTAAAGGATGAATTTTACTAAATATGAAAGATATCTCAACAAACGTGATGTTAAAGTGTGAGAAGTGAAATGATTGAGGGTATCTGCTGAGAGTGAAGATTCTCAGGTCAGGCTACTGGAATTTGTATCTCTTTCCTATCCCTTGCTATGTGACCATACACAATTATTTAACCTCTCTGTGTATCAACTTGCTCATCTTTAAGATGGATATTATAGTGCCTACTTCATGATATTATTAGGAGAGAGAATTGGTGCAAAGTATCTGGAATATGATAAGAGCTCAATAGTTTTTGTTTGTTTTTCAAGTGCTACACTGCTAAAACTGAGGTGTTTTTTTTTAACTTTTTTTTTCTTTTAAAGGGAGTCTTGCTCTGTCACCCAGACTGGAGTGCAGTGACACTATCGCAGCTCCCTGCAACCTCCACCTCCGGGGTTCAAGGTTCAAACGATTCTCCTGTCTCAGCCTCCCAAGTAGCTGGGATTAAAGGCGCCCGCCACCATACCCAGCTAATTTTTAGTACAGACGGGATTTCACCGTATTGGTCAGGCTCCTCTCAAACTCCCGACCTCAGGTGATCCACCTGCCTCGGTCTCCCAAAGTGCTGGGATTATAGGCGTGAACCACCTCGCCTGGACTACAATAGAGTATTACACAATGTGCAATGAAACATGGTAAAGTGGGGGCTGGGTGCAGTGGTGTATGCTTGTAATGCCAGCACATTGGGAGGCCAGGGAAGAAGAATCACTTGACGACAGGAGTTCAAGACCAGCCCAGGCAACATACGAAGACCTCACCTCTATAAAAAACAAAAATCAAAGAATTAGCTGGTGATGCATGCCTGTAGTCCCAGATACTCAGAAGACTGATGTGGGAGGATTGCTTGATCCCAGAGTTCAAGGCTGCAGTGAGCAGCCTTTGCACCGCTGCACTCCAACCTGGGCAACAGAGTGGGACCTCAACTCTAAAAAAGAAAAGTAAATGGACAAATGGCCAGAAAAGCCAATTCATAGAAGAAGGAATACAGTTACTCATGAGTCACAGAAAGATAACTTTAGCCTAACTACTAATCAGAGAAATCTATATTAAATATAAACAGCACTTTTGTTTACAAAATAAGCAAAATTTTTCTTTTCCTTTTTTTTTTTTTTTTTTTCTCATTGAGAATAAGACCCAGGGTGGAGATGGACTCATCACTGAAACAGATAAGAGTGTGTATAAAACAGCCTGGCAGGTGTACCAAGGGCAGAAAAGTATTAAAACTAAGGACTCTCACGGCCTGGGAAGATCACCTAATCCAACACAGTTAGAGCACAGAGGTCCCAGAAGGAAGCAACAGAATGCAAAGTGAAATAACTAGGCAGCTCCAGGTAGTAAAACCCTGTACAAGCTGGGCGCAGTGGCTCCTGCCTGTAACCCCAGCACTTTGGGAGGCCGAGGCGGGCAGACCACCTGAGGTCAGGAGTTTGAGACCAGCCTGGCCAACATGGTGAGACCCTGTCTCCACTAAAAATACAAAAATTAGCTGGGTGTGGTGGTGCATGCCTGGAATCCCAGCTACTCTGGAGTCTGAGGCAGGAGAATCACTTGCGCCTGGGAGGCAGAGAGGTTGCTGTGAGCTGAGATTGCAACATTGCACTCCAGCCTGGGTGACAAGAGCAAAATGCCACCTTAAAAAAAAAAAAAAAAGCTTGTACATCAGGCTAGTATGTCTGAACTCTTTTTGCAATCACAAACCATTAGAGCTCATAAGAAAAGCCTTAACGCAATTGTTTGACTTTAGAAAGAAACCTTCAGCAGGTAGGAACATCTCATTTTCCTCCCTTGGACATTTAACAAATATAGATATTTTTTAAAGAAGCTTAAAAATGAATAACAGGGGTTAGCTACCAAGCTCGGTATACTAAGTAGGTGATTACAAATGCAACAGGAGGCACGGTGACTTAAAACACCTCCTTGGGAAATCACAAATATTTGTTGAATCCATTGTTTTCAAAGAAAGGCAACTCCATTATTGCCTACACCCATGTTTGTTGTTTAGTTTGGATGATTTTCTCACAAAGGCTTACCTCCTCTACTTTGATCTGTTTTTCTACCCTTCTGGGCTGTTTTGTCCCACTTTTGGAGACCAGTTTCGCCTCTGGTATTTCTCAATCATATTTATTTATTCTCTATAGGTTAATCAGCTAACACCTGTGTCATGCTGCATCCCAAAACAGCAACCCAGTTAAGATGAGCTTTTCCCCTTTACTTTTCAATCTTTCAATCATCATTTTGCAAAATGGCAGTCACTGCTTCTAAATAGTAATCAAGGCTTGGGGTGGTTACACCCTGGGTGAAATACAAGTCTCCTTGGCCAAACTTTTATCGGAAGGTGTTGCAGAAACTCATTAAGTCACTTGAGTCAAAGATCCAGGTGAATCATTCCAAACCTCCACCCAGTTCAACTTTCCCTCTGGTAACAATTAATTATGTTTTCCCCTTTCCCACTCCCACCTCCACCAGCACACAGTCACACGTTCCACCTGGCCACACAACTCACTCTGAGTTGCAAGCTCACCTGAGGTTCACTTGCTTGGCACTCACAGGAGAGAGATAAGAAAGAAAATGTCTATGGCTCGTCTACGGAGTGCCTGGCAGTAGGAAAAAAAAGTCTCAAAACCCAGCCCTAAGAGTCATGTAGCTCGATCTTAAACAGCACATGCTATTCAGCTTCACATTTAATGCTCTACGGGGAATGTAAGGACAATACTTCACCCGAAAATTCTCAAGTGATAGTGTGCTACCTTATTAATTATTCAAATACTTGTTCTAACTTGCATTATTAGACCCAGTCTGAAAGTAGAATCGATGGCTCTTAGAAGTGAAAGTATTCACAGAATGCGCCTGGGCCCTCCAGTTAATGAGATTGGATTTGAATACCTGCCCTCTCACCTATTAGCCGTGTGACCTTAAGGAAGTCATTTTACTTCATAGAGCCATGGTTCCATCTATTGGGATAAAAACCGTGTCAGAGGATAGCCTTGAGAATTCATCGTAACAATCTATTCAATGCTAGGCCCGACTACCTCTTTCAGAAATAATAATGGTAACAATAAGCGAATAACCTGATAATATTTACCATTCTAAACATTCTAGCTAAATCAGCTAACTCACTTAATCCTCTCCACAGCCTCACGTAGGAGACACTACTAGTATGTCTACTTTACAAATGGGGAAACTGAGTCCCAAAAAGGTGAATTTCTTCATTCACGATCGTGAAGATAGGAACCGAGTAATCTGGATCTGAACCCAGAATCCATTCACGACAATGCCTCTAAATTTATCCCCATCTCTCCTTCAAGAATAAGAAGAGGCTAACTGACAGCCTCAAAAATGCAATCATGTTGAAGGTCATTAACTGAAACAGAATCTAGGACCTATAAGCCTAAGTCTGCCAATCCAATTCTAGTGCAATTTCCCTAAGAAACAAAGCAAAGATAAACAAGAGGCAGAATAAAGCACTGAATAAATGCAGACAGTGGGTTTTAAATAATGAACGAGAATGTTTGACTGCCGATCTGTGTAACAGAGGAGTCTGTTACAGTGACCAGTTAGCTGGTAATTACTTATTTCAAAATAATCATATCATGTCCTAACCCTGCTTAAGGATCAAATCTATAATACTCTAGAAACACCCTATCTCAGGAGGAGGAAATCAACTTTCTTTTTTGTTTTCTCTTTTTGAGAGGGCTCTTCTGTCACCCAGACAGAAGTAGGGTGGCACAAACATAGCTCTCTGTACCCTCTACCTCTTGGGCTCAAGCAATCCTCTGGCCTCAGCCTCCCGAGTGGCTGGGATTACAGGTGCATGCCACCATGCCTTTTTAATTTTTTGTAGAGTCGGGGTCTCACTATGTTCCCCAGGCTCAAACTCCTGAGCTCAAGTGATCCTCCTGCCTCCACCTCCCAAGTTGCTGGGATTGCAGGCGTGAGCCACTTTGCCTGGTCATAGTCCACTCTTTCTTCATGCCATGCTGACATCATAAGTGGAGTTGGCCCCTGCAATGCTCTCAAGTAGGCAACGATGGATCTTGGCGCCACGTCCCACTCTGTCTCCTGGTGTTCCCACTCCCACTCCCATCCCCACGCCCACCTTCATCATGCTGATGAAGTAACAAATCCCTGAAGGTAGAATGACAGGCAATGGAGTCGACATGGCCTAGTTCCTTCCCAAGCCCCTCAGAGTCACCTCTTAGAAACAGCCTCCTACTGGGCAGATCACGAGGTTAAGAGATCAAGACCATCCTCTCAACATGGTGAGACCCCATCTTTACTAAAAATACAAAAATTAGCTGGGGGTGGTGGTGCATGCCTGTAGTCCCAGCTAGTTGGGAGGCTGAGGCAGGAGAATTGCTTGAACCTGGGAGGCGGAGGTTGCAGTGAGCCGAGATTGTGCCACTGCACTCCAGCCTGGTGACAGAGTGAGACTCCATCTCTAAATAAATAAATAAATAAAAAGAAACAGCTGCCTAACAAATTTGCCCATGAGATAACTCAGTTCCTTCCGTGTTATCTGTAGACCCAGGCTAAGCCTGCTAAGTCTCCCAGCCTTTGGAGACCATGAACACGTTTACCAAGTCAGGCTTCAGTCTCCAAGTTCACAGGGTTTTTCCCACGCCCACCTGAATAGGTACACTGGCCAAAGGAGTCAGTGAGGAAGATCCAGCTGTAGTTAAGGAGACAGGCACGAGGACTCCGTATCTCTGCCTTGCCTGATCCTGACCTGAGCCAAGAGAAGCCAGGGAAACCATTCCTGTTCTGATAAGGGAAGAGGCAATGGAGATCCAGAAGAGATGCATCCGCCTTAGTTAAACAGTTTAGTGATGGCGCTACCGAGTGTTAACAAGTGTGATAAGCACCAGTCATAGGAAATACTTACTGGCATGATAAGAACAATTAGTTAACATGTGTGTATGCTCTGACCGTGTGCCAGGCATTGTTCTGAACTCCTTACACCGATTATCTCATTTACTATCCTTACCCCAATGCTTTGAGGTTGGTGCTATTATCGCCATTTTACAGATGTGGAAACTGAAGCGTAGAAAGGTTATCAAGCTTATACAGCAAGTGAGGGAGACAGAACAGAATCCCAGCAGTCTGACTTCAAGGCCTTTCTCCTTAACTACTTTATTCTCAACAGTCAAAAGCAATGGTTGGTAAGCTTTATCTGTAAGCAATCAGATAGTGAATGCATTAGGCTTTGCACACCATGTAGTTCCTCTCACAAACACTCAGCTCTTCCATTGTAGAAAGAAAGTAGCTATCGGCAATACTTAATAGGATTTTCTGTGTTCCAATAAAACTTTATGTATATACGAGAAAAATGTTTTTACAATAGACTTTCTTCTTTGTATTGTATTTACTTACAAATATTTAAAATTTTTTTATGTATAAACACTGAAATTTGAGTGTCACACCATTTTCGCATTTCTTCAAATATTCTTTTAAATTTTTTTCACCCATTTAAGAACATACAAACCATTCTTACCCTCACAGTCCCTATGAAAACAAGCGGCAGGCCAGATTCAAGACACAAGCCATAGTTTGTGACCCTTGATCAAGAGGACTGAAAGAAAATAAAAGAGAAAACATTTGGAGGAAAATATTAATCATAATGTTATCTCTGCCATTTTTACATTACATTTGTTTCAAGCTGAAAATTAAGCTGTCCGTCCTTTTTTTTTTTTTTTTAATACCATCTGAACTCACACAGACAACTCCAGAACCTGGTTCAAATCTCCCTGTTTAGCAAGCTGTGTGGCGTTGGGCAGTTTACTTAACTCTGAGCCACAACTTCCTCATTATAACAATAGTAGTTATCCAACTTAATTGATTGTTGTAGGTGATATGGTTTGATTCTGTGTCCTCCCCAGCCCCAAATCTCATCTCAAAGTGTAATTTCCATTTGTCAAGGAAGGGACCTGCTAGAAGGTGATTAGATCCCAAAGGCAGTTTCCCCCATGCTGTTAAGTTTCCCCCATGCTGTTATTGTGATCGTGAGTTCTCTTAAGCTCGGGTGGTTTAAAAGTATTTGGTAGTTCCCAAACTCGCTCTCTCTCTCTCTCTCCTGCCACCTTGTGAAGAAGTTGCCTGCTTCCCCTTCACTGTCTACCACAATTGTAAGTTTTCTGAGGCCACCCTAGCCATGTGGAACTGTGGGTCAATTAAACCTCTTCTGTTTATAAGTTACCCAGTCTCAGGTAGTTCTCTATAGCAATGTAAAAATGGACTAATACAATAGGCATTAAATTAAATAATAAATGTTAGGCAATTATCACAGCTCCTGAGTGGTGTAAACTCTCAATTAATATTAACTCTTATTACTACAACCATTATTATTATTACTACTAATATTATAAACATCATCACCCCAGATTTAAAAATTAAAAAACAGCACATCCTGTCATTCACCTCTGCAAGTTGCTATTGACAAATTCTCTCATTAGAAGGTAAATTTCAAAGGTCCTCTAAATCTTCTTTCCGTGGTCCCCACTATGCTGTTACTCTATCACGCCCCAAACATAGCCCCATAGGAAAAAAAAAATCCACCTTACTCTAGAAAAATATTTCACCGTTCTAGAAAAAAATCTCCTGTGCATAGCACCTAATAGTTCTCAAATTTATTTTCCTACAGTAATCAGCTCCATTCTAATCATTCTAATCTGCAATCATTACCAACATTTCACTCCTCTGTCTTTAGCTTTTTTGGTGCTTATTTGCAATGCTCATGAATTAAAATAAGAGCAAGGAGATACAAGACCTCTGTAATATACCCACTCCGAGAAACCACGTTAGTATCTCATTTAATCAGGCTGTATGTGTGTAGAATGCAACTTCGGGTTAGTAGCGAAGGCAACACATCTCCTGAAGCACATTGCTTAAACCACTCAGAATGGCTCTCATCACCCGTTAGCCTCATTCTCTAATATTTATTGAACGTTTACCGCAACTCTGGTACCATTCCTCTAATCGTTTCTGTTATGGCAGCATTTGCTGCTGCAGATGAAATGGGCAAATAGGATGCTGATGATGAGAAAGAAGTTAGTGCTATCACTGTGTGGGCCAAGGAAACCATGACTATGCTAAAAGTCACGGCGCTGCCTCATTATCTCTGACTCTTGTCGTTTTCTTCTCAAAAGACTTGTGGGCAAGGAGCCTCGGTAAAGTTCACCATTTATCGGCTGGCAAATCAGCTGAGCATGACCTGGTTATCTGATCCCCTATTTCAGAGGACTGATGGGTTATGTTCTCAGAAAAGCATGACAATTCATCAGGAAAAGGGGCAAGCAGCAGTTCCCTGAAAATGCCTTACTTGTCATTTCAAGGTTTCCATTTCACTGGAACCAAATGTTAGCTCTGGTGATCTGGAACAGCAAGAAGGATCCTGGCCCTTTTTGAGAAAGAAACGGGCCTTTCATAATTTTGAAAATGTGTTGATAAAATTAAGTAACCAGAGCCCGGATGATTGGAGTAATTCAGTATCTCAATGGGAAATGTTTAGAGCAAACCCAGATTATTCAGTGTACATTAGCAGACAAATGTTCACCTCCTCTCTAGGGCTAACCTCATCATTTCAAACATCTTCTCTACATGTTGTTGTGTGAAGTAAGAGCTTTTCCTGCTTCCCAAACCAGTTAGTGGATGTGTGTGTGTGTGTGTGTGTATACAGTTAGTGTGTGTGTATATATACATATGTATAGATTAATATATATTAATATTAATCTATACATATGTGTTAATAGTAATATATATTTATATATACATATGTATATATGCACACACAGATACATATATACATATATATGTGTGTGTATATATATATGTACACATACATACACTAAGTGTATATACACACACCACACACACACACACAATTTTGCTGATCAAATGCTTCATTTAACTTGTTTTCTAGAACCACAAAATTATTCAATGAATTGAAGATGTGGTAATAAACCTAGTGGCCTAGCCAATGTCTTGATTTGGTAGTAAAATTGAGAACCTTAAGGACTGAAAAAAGAGGGATGATTCAACACAGAGTTCCATCTCTCTTTTTTTTTTTTTTTTTTCAGGAGATCGATCTCAAGCAAAAATGTGAAGAGTTTACCTCTCACACATTCCCATTTCTAAGCTTCCAATTGTATTGGTCTCTCCTCTCTCCATTCCTCATAGTTACTTTCTGGGAGTGGCTTTCATGCTTCCAGATTCCTCTTAGTTATCGCAAATAAGGTAATGCCATGGCCTGCACTCTCCCAGTACAATCTGACATTTTATGAAAAAAACAATAATGATTAACACAAAGCAGGATCTAATTATAGCATCTTACATATTTATAGCAAGACAGTGGGGATAAAATTAGTTGGTAGGACTCTTCCAAGGATCTGTCACCTCATACCAGTAGGCCATCTCCTGATTTACCCTGTCTCTGTGTATGATGCCATTTGGTTCACAATCCATTACACAACTGTGGGGTCATAATAAGAGAGACTAGTGAGTACTGTAAAGAAAGCTCTGAAATCTTCCAAGGAATTAACAGACAATTGAAATGCAATTTACCATTTTATGTCAGAAGACATAGGAGATTTGTGGGTAAGTCTTCTCTTTTTCCTTCTCGTCTCTCTCTCTCTCTCTCTCTCTCTGTATTTCTCTCTCTCTCTCTCTCTCTCTCACACACACACACACACGCACAAACACAAAGAGGGACTTTATGAAAGAGTAATTGTAGTAGAGGATACTGGTGAATACAGACAGCAAAGTATGTGTCATTGTTTGTTCAGAAACATCCTTGTTCCTTACTGCATTATCAAGAATAATGTCTAAAAAATGACTAGCACATAGTAGTCATCAATCAATAATTATTAAATGACTGAAAGGTACTTGAATATACCAAGTACTTGAAAGCAGTCTGAAGACACACTTCTTTGCCCTGGGTGTCTAGTGAGTTAGGATCTAGAGAAACTGTCATCCAACAAGTTTAAGTGTCAGGATACCCAGGATGTCAAAATGATTTCTTCTGTACATTGCTTCATGTGTCATATTTAATCTTACTTCTCCACCTCAAGAGAAGTAAATTTTAAAGGTATAACCCTACCCAAGAGAAATGAAAACTCATGTCCACACAAAAACCTGTATGCAATATTTATAGTGGCCTCATTTGCATTCAACAAAAACTGGAAAAAAATCCATATGTTTTTCACACGCAGAATTGATTAATCATGATATCTCCCAACATTGCAAATACACTACTAAAACATGCAATATGGATGAACTCAAAAGCATTCCACCAAGTGGAAGAAGCCAGAGTTCAAAGGCTGCATAGTATACGATGACATTTATAACACCCTTGCCAAAGTGGAGCTATAGAGACAGAATTGCCTGTGATCGGGGCAAGAGGAGGCATTGGCTAACAGTGAAGGGGGGATTTGGAGAGCGTCACCGACTCGTTCTATATCTCAATTGCATGTGACGGTTGCTCAACTGTAAACACTTGTGAAAAGTCATGCCAAAGCATGGACTAAAAAGGATGACATAAATTATACCTTAATTTATTCTGAAGAAAGGAGAAGTATAACACTTCTCTGCAGCTCAGTAAAGTAGGTATTTTATAGGTATTCAGTTTTTTATCCTGTTAAGATCCACGCCTTTTAAAATTTAGAACTAGTAAAGGGAGTATTCCTTTGGAACAGTGTACTGTGGAAACTTGGTTACCACTGAAGGGACTTCTGTTTGGAGGCATTATTGAGAAGACCAAGAATCTAAGATTTTAATAACTTCTGGATCCTCTAATATTCTAATCCATGGTGATTATACCTGTTACCTGACAAGAGTGTTATAAGGATAAACAAGTTAATGCTTGCAAAGAACTTCAAAGATGAAAAGGCTCAGACAAGTTTTTGAATGCCATTGTTAGCACTAAGACCAGACTTAATGCAAAAGCATTTTCGAAGCACGTACCTGGGAGGTTTTTCTATCACTCAGCCTCATTGGTTTTCAGCTGCCTTCTACAATAATTTTAAAACTGCAACAGAGACCTCTTGAAAAAGAAAGTCCCTGTGCAAATGCTGTAAAAAACATGGTAAGGTGGCAACTGGGCTAAGAGGAAATTTTAATTCAAAGAACAAGAATCTGGAAGTCAATGTCTTAGAAGTAAACAGAGTAAATCATATTTCCAAAGATGGAACCATCTCACCTCATGGAGTTGATGTGTTTCCAAAATGCACAGCACACAATGACTTATTCCACCAAGAGTTTAATTGGTGAAATAAAGTATCTATCAGTAATCACAACTGAAAGTATGTGATGGTTAAGTTCAGAGTTTATAAATTCAATTATTTTTTAATGGCCAGGGTATTCATTGGTAAGGTCTATAGCTATGGATTGATGCATGTAGATGCCAGCATTTGTGTCTCCTTTTGCAGTAACAACAACTGAACACTGCTAACTGCAATCTGCAGATCATCCAAACCCTCCACGCCATGCTTATCCTCCCACATGGCTGCCCTCATTGTTTTGATCTTTATCTCTCTTTATTCCCCCATTCTTCTCCAGTTGAGGTTGAAAGCCAAGGAGTTGAAAGTAAAAATAGGTGAAAAAAGGGATATGGCTAAACGTATGATGGGATACCCTAGCCTTGAGTCGTTAAGGCTTTCCACTATAAGAGTGCTGCAGATGAACCTGAGGTGTATCATTTAATTGAAAAAAAAAAGAGCATAAGAATAATCCTCATTTTTTTCTTCTCAAATGATTAACAAAATCATTGAAAGAATGGGTACCTACGCACTTCTGATGGACAATATGATACAGTGCAAAATTATACTGGGCTAAGTATTATGAGACCTGAATTCTGGTACCAATTCTGCCATGAAAAAATGGTTGAGGACATTCGGTGAGGCATGTGGTCCTTCTGGAACTCACTTTCTTCATCTGTGAAATGAAGCTATTGTCTGAGGTAAGCTCTAAGTTTTCTTACAGTTCAGATTCTATGGTTCTTTTTTAAGGCTAAAACGGCTATTTTTGAATGTAGAAACAACTCCAAGATTTGTCTACCCATTTTCCAATTTATGGAGCAAGGTAACAGGAAAGAATACCACTAGTGATTCTGCAAATATTAGGTCTGTTCTTATATAGAACGGGAATCTCACACTGAGCTTAAACTAAACTTGTCATTGAAAGACATTCTTGAGTTTCTGAGTACACTTGAGTAAATAATACAATGGGAAAGAATATAAAAAATCTGTTGCATAATGGCTGAGGAGACTCTCACCAGATGATTCTTCCTTGGGGAGAACAGAATCATCATAAAAACACATTTGGCCCCATTATAAGGCCTTAGTTTTAGAGGAGCAAGTGATTCTGATGCAGCTTAGTGTCTGGTACTTGGATTTCCCTGCCAGCTTTGCCCCTATAAGACTCATAGACAACCCATGGAATGTCAGATCTCAAGTGGAGAGAGGCATCCCATAGCATTGTGTGGTTTAAGCCCCTTGAGAACCTAAGAAGATCTGCAGGGGTAGAGAAAGGCAGAACTTGGTTGAACTGACTGCCTGGAAGCCATATGCAGGCAGCCAACTGTCACATCAAAACCCAGCCTTGGTACACAACAGGAGACAGCGACTTATTCTACCAAGAGGTTAATTGGTGAAATAAAGCATAACAGGATAATATATACAACACTCCACTGTGTAAGTATTGGAAAGAGGGAGGCATTCTTTCAAAAAGACTTGAAAGAAAATCACAGAATGTCTTTTCTGTTTCTCAGATGAGGAAACATTGAATGCTAGTGATTCCCTTGCCTCTGTCTATAAGTAAGCACAACTGAAAGTATGTGATGGTTAGTTAAGTTCAGAGTTTATAAATTAAATTTTTTAAGAGGGCCAAGGTCTTCACTGGTGAGGTCTGTAGCTGTCCATTGTAACTATAGCAGTGCCAGGGACCCAGCAAGCCAGATGTGCCCAGCCAAGGGACAGACTGAAGCTGAATTAAAGTAACCAATCTCCTGACTCCAAGGGAAGGGACACAGGTGAGTTGTTTAGTGTGTGCAGGTGCAACGTCCACAGAAACTTCTAGTTATGGGGGAAAAGGGGGAAGGGAAAAGGAGGTAATTCCTGCAGGGGGTTTTAAAGGAAATAGGAATACACCCCAACAAAATTCAGGTTGTAGTTGTGATTTTGCTTAAATTTGCAATATTTCCATAAGACTATCCATTTCACAGAAGGAACCACAGAGAAAAAGCTACAGGTCTTAATCAAGTCCACTGTGTAAGTATTGGAAAGAGGGAGCCATGCTTCATGTAAGTAAATACTTGAAAGAAAATCACAGAATATTTCTCAGATGAGGAAACACCGAATGTTAGTGATTCCCTTGCCTCTATTTAGAACCTGAGGACACTCTTAACCTTATTTTTTCTCTCCTAATTTTGCCTCTACCCATCTATAGCATCCAATATAATGGCATTTGAATTTTTTTTCTCTTGCAGATGGTAAACACAGCTGTCTTCCATTCAATTAGTATTTGGGGAATTGAGGATTTGGGATACACTTAGACCCTAAATTCAAAACTCTTCTAAATCATCTACTTTGGGGGAAAAAATTAATGACTGCAAAATATAGCTACAGACCTATTTATTATAATTACAGAGTAAATAATCAGAGAAAACCTTGGAAACTTGCTTAGAAGCAATATTAAATAATAAAATTAGGATTGCCATCCATAAAGCTGGTGTGGTACTTCAGAACTGTAGGGTGCGCGTGTGTGTGTGTGTGTGTGTGTGTGTGTGTGCGTGTGTGTGTGTGTGTGTGTATGTGTCCCTCTTGTGCTCTATCTCCTTCCACCCTTCCATTCTTTCATTTGCCTATATTCTATGTTTCTCTAGGAAGACCATTTCTTAATATCACCTGACCACACTAAAGATGACTTCTCAGAGATTCTGAGGCATCTGCATGGCCCAGCCTACCTCTTTCATCCCTGCACCAAGTAACCTGATTGCAAAGAACCCTCCGTCCTCAGGACCTAGAGTAAAAGTATAGCATACATGTTCCCCCAGCCAGATATCACCAATCCTTTCTCTCATTCATTCCTCTTTATTTTACTCAATCTTTTTTTTTTTCAACAAATAATTTCAGCCCAACTGTTTGTGAGATGACATGGAAGCACTCTGTGGTTTTCTTGTGGCTTTCACCATGGTCCACTCCACTGTCCTGGCTGGCCTTTGTTGAGGTGCTACCGTGTGCCAGGAACTGGGCTGGGCATTCCATGTGCACCCATTTATTCCATCCTCACAACAAATCTGTGAAGCCTGGGTGTTATCCACGTTAAACAGATAAGCAAACAAGCTCAGAAGGATTAAGCAGCACCACAGTAAGTAGAAGAGATGTGTCTGACTCCAACACCTGTTATTTTTCTAGTACATAAAATAGATAACATCAGAGCTACTCTGACTGAAGCAAGATTGTGGAATCCAGAAACCACACAGATTACCATCCCTCACTCTTTAGGGAACTATATCTTTTCTGGGTTCCACAATTTGAAAACAATTTCACTACTATATTCCTTTAATCCCTGCATAACTTGAATTTCCTCAAAGACAAGAACGATATCTTATTAATTATACTAATTTCAACAGCACTTTGCTCTGTGCCATGGACATGAAGGGTGGTAGGAAGAGACAAGCTGAATTCCTCAGCACTCCGTCACATAGCACATTAAGCCAGAGGACAGCTGACATCCTCTATGAATTCCCACAGCCACCAAGTGTTGTCATTGCTCTCTATGAGCACAGAAAATGCTCTTTCAGGTAAGATGTTAGCACATAACTTCCTTATAGTAGGACTTCGCATCATTAGGGATTGCCAGGGGGAAAGTCCCTGTAGGAATCTTTATAATCATTCCAGTAAGTGGAATGTAGGAGGAGTTCATTTCTGCTACTGCTATTTTGTAGTCATCTGGAAGGCCAGTGGGGCACACAGTCATGCTCCACTAATACCTATTAGGGAAAGTCAAGAAGGCATAAGAAAAATAGCCTAAGGTATGAGACAGAAGAAAAATTCTACCTAAATGGCTTTTGGAGTTTGGGAGAGTCTGAAGCCAGTTCACGTAGGGCAAACATCTGGTTTCAGGCAGCAAATAAACCAGTTGTTGTTATGGAGCAGGATAGACAGCATCAGAGACTCTAGTCTCCCTGGAAAACACACCCTGGTAGGGTTGCCCAAAGTGGGTTCCAAAAACCGTAGTGTTTGGAAGATGGTAATAGGCAGGAATACAAGAATGTTCTACGAATGAACAGGTTGGGGGAATGTTGCCCACTTCATCTTCTCTTTGATGTTCTCAATGCATCTTAAAAACTGTAAGTCCAAGAAGTGTCACCCATATGTACCAAACTTACTTAACCACAGACCCCTTTTTCAAGGAACACCAATAGCCACCTTGCAGAACGCAAACTTCTGTGGGACTCTTCTTGACTACTGTTAAGTAGCAAAATGCCATTCTTTAGTTATGGCTACACTTTTGTCGTTGGTCTCAGTCTAGGAACATGGAAGCAGGCACAGGTCTAGTTGAGGCTTGGTGTTAGGCCAGAGTAATCTAAGACTGGGGTGGGTAAACCATGGCCCACAGGCCAAATCCATGCCACCTCATGGCATTATAAATGAAGTTTCATTGGCCCATAGCCATGTCCAATCATATTGACTATTTCTATTTCAGTGCTACATTGGGGCAGCTGAGTGGTTGTGGCAGACATCATAAGGCCTGAAAAGCCTTTTAAAAAGTGAATATTTGTCCCTACACAGAAAACATTTGCCACTCCCTGGTCTAGGATATCTCATTCCTATTTAAATCGTGTTTCACACACCAAAAAATTGAATTTTACAAACCATGCTACGAACCTATTCTATCTTCTCTTTCTTAACTTCAGACTCTCACACATATTTATTTTTTGCCATATTTCCCGTGTGAGATCCCATACACAAGTACTATAAAATACTCGTTCTTACAACCTGCAGATTTAGCCTAAATAAATGACCCAATTCATATTGTCTTCTCCTCTCTTTTCCTATGTCTACTTTTGTTGAGATCTTATCCTCCCGATTTCTAGTTAATACCCCTTACCTCCTAAGGCTTTTCAGTTCAAAGGAATATTCTAGAGAAACGTAGTGATTTCCACCAGAGCTGACACAACACCCTTTGCAGTGCCCTCAACCAACAAGAAATGTGTGCTGCAAAGCCACTCTCTCAGGGCATGATAAGGTCAGCCCAATGCTGGCACTACTTGCCTGCTCCCTATTTAAATGTGCCAAGGCAAGAATTTAGTGAAATAAATGAAAGCTGAATCCTAATGATTTTTTTTCAGTAGATCTCTCGGGGCCATCTTTCTGTAGAAGAGAGTCCCAGGACGAGACTATTCCTTTAAGGAAGTACATGTAGTGTACACTTTTTCTTTTTCCAATATTCAAAATTGAGCCATTCTAAATGGCTTACAAACTGAAGTTTATAACCTCAGCCTACACAAGTCCAGTGCAAAAAGATCTACAGCCTGCAGGCAGAGCGAGGAAGCTCTTTAAAGATGAATCATTTTCATAAATGAGTGCAGAGGGAGGTCAGGCCAGGGGACAGGGAAGGTTACGTGTGTGCCTGAGATAAGGCCTCATCCATCCTCCTCTTACTGTCAGGCCTTGATGGGTGAACATTGCCTTGAGCTCCCATAAAACATGTTGTTTGCAGAAAACTTGCAGGTGGTTCATAAAAAAGTCCAAACTGTTACCATGAAATTTATCTCCCACTGTGGGATCTGTTTATAATAGAAATGAAGGATCTCAAATAGAAATTAAGTATCTCAGACTGACTTATATTGGCTGGGAGGATTGAAAAATTCAACCTGCTTCCCAATTGTTGCACTAAAAATGTCAAAGTATTTGTATTGATGACATCTTGACAAGATACGAGTATGTTCAAAAGAAAAATAATGTTCATTGTTTACACAGCCCTTATCCCTGGGATAAGAATAGACTAGGTGAGATTTTATTGGGAGAATTTAATCAGACAACTGAACTCTTCATCACATTTTATTTCTGAAGAGTGTCAAGGATCTGTTATTTACAGTTTTTTCATCTGTATGGTCAAAGTGAAAAGGGCATCTCATTTTTTTTAAGTTTTTAAGAGATGTTTATTATCTTGAAGCCAAAAAGAGATTGGGGGCAGCAGTAATATTGGCCATAATTTGAGTTATCTCCATATAGAAATTGAAGGTGGGAAGCTGAGACAATTCAGGTAGATAATTCAGACCTTAAAGCTTCTAGAACTTGAAATAAAGAGATAAGTGAGGAAGATGCACTAAATTTTGCTCGTGTTTGTTTTTCCATAATTGTGCTTATCATTGACTCAATTTGTCACATCACATACACATGCACCTGTATGGCGGTATGAAGTTGCTAAAAAGGGTTGTAGCCATAAATTTCAAAGTGATGAACTTTAGCATCTACATGGAAGAATATTATGCAAGAAACAATTGATAGAATCTGAGCATGTTCTAGGTGGAGAGACCTTGGATAGGACGTAGCTCAGGATCTCAACCCACAACCACAGACAAGAAAGAAAAAAGTCTGCAAAAATGAGGAGGACTCACAAGTGCTTCCTCTACTGTGACAGTGGTTGTGATCCAGATCTTCATTTTTCCTGAACTTCTCTTCTCCATTCCTTCTCACCAGAGTAGGTGTGTAAGGTCAGAGCACAACGTGGGCTGAGAAGCACTGTGTCTAATTCAATACCTTCAAGTTAAATGACACCTGGATTTAAAAAGTAGTGAGAAGTCAGAGATGACCCACTGCAGGACCTTCTTGATCCTACTTTTTACCTGCCTCCAATCCTGCACCCTGGCCATCCAAGCCACACTTGGAGGAATCACTGTGGCCTTCTCTCAAAAAAGGTCCTGTGTGCTCTACCCAAAAAGTATTCAACTCCTCCTCATTTAATTTCAAATTAGCACTTTGTATCCATGCTATCTTCCCCTCTCTCACCGTCAAGAAAAATGTGATATGGTTTGGCTCCATGTCCCCACCCATGTCTCATCTCTAACTGCAATCCCCCGTGTTGGAGGAGGGGCCTATTGGGAAGTCACTGGGTCATGGGGACACTTTCTAATGGTTTAGCACTAACCCCCTAGTGCTGTCAGGTGATGGAGTTCTCACAAAATCTGGTTTAAAAGGTGTGGCATTAGCCAGCAATGGGCACACACATGCAAAAGGTGTGTAGCACCTCCCCTCCTTGTTCTTTTCCTCCTGCTCCAGCCATGTCAAGTGCCAACCTCCCCTTCACCTTCTTCCATGACTGAAGCTAGGCAGAGGCCACCATGCTTCTTGTACAGCCTGCAGAGCCATGAGCCAAGCAAAGCTCTTTTCTTTGTAAATTACCCAGTCTGTGGTATTTCTTTAAAGCAGTGCAAGAACAGACTAAGACAACATGTCTAAGGACTGAATAGGTCTAAGGTTTAATGTTGCCCTGTTTGTGATAATAGCAAGTCAAAGAGGATAGATAATTCCAGCCAAGCATGTCATTCAAAAAGAATGGATTTATAACAATGGAGTGCTAGGCATCATGGCAGGCAGAAGAAGAGTATTTTGGAAATAAGGTGGTGTTATGGACTGAATGCTTGTGACCCCCCAAAATTTATATGTTGAACCTCCTAGCCCCCACAATAGGAGGGTATTAGGAGGTGTGACCTCTGGAAGGTAATTAGGTCATGAGAGTGAAGCCCTCATGACGGGATTAGTGTCCTTATAAGACGAGATACCAGAGAGCTTGGCCCTTCTCTGTGCTCTCCACCACATGAGGATACAGCAAGAAGGTGGCCATCTTCAAACCGGGAAGAGAGCCCTTGCTAGATGCAGGATCTGCCAGCACTTTGATCATGGATTTCCGGGCTCCACAACTGTGAGAAATAAGCACGTGTGGTTTAACTCTCCATGTCTAGGGTAATCTGGTATAGCAGCACTAACTGACCGAGACAGGGAGCTTCACAGCACTTTAGGGAACCACTTACATATATATTTTTACACATATTTTTGTCAGTTCTTGTTTCATATTTCACGTGTGGAAGTTAAGTAGTAGCTTGCAATTTAAAATATTGGGTTGGAGGAATTTAACAAATGTCATGCCCCTAAAGTTACTTAATTAATATTCTCTGAAGCAGACAGCTTAAATATAAATTATATGCTAAGAAGCATTGTCTATCCTGTTGAACCATTGCTATCTGCAGTTTTAAATCATGAAATAGAAATGACTTCATCTGCCCTTTAGTCTTCTCTACTGTTCTGGCAGGTTTCTATGATGACTCAGACAAGTGAGCTGCTATCCTAATCCTAAAGACTTCAATGAAAAGATTCATCCCCTATCTTTTCCTCTCATTTCAATGTTTAAATCACTCGCCATCATGGAATGCTTTCCAATCTAAACCCTTCCCATGACAAGGTTTTAATAGTTACTAAGCACCACAGAAGGCTTTGAGGTATTCATTCAATACACAAAAATAGTCTGAGCACTTTCAACATCTAAACACATATTAAACAGCATAGATAAAGTGTTTCATGTAGCCCACGACCAAACAGAGAAATGAAAAGGCAAATGTAACTACTCTTGTAAGCCATGGTATATATAAAATAGTTAAAACTTACATAATACTGATGATCATAACAAAAACTACTCTGCTAAGAACTTTACTAAAAATAACTAATTTACTTCTACAACACTATAGAGTGTTATTATCCCCATTTTATAGATGAGAAAACTAAGACTCAGGTTAAGTTATTTACTCAAGGACATAGAACTAGAAAGTGGTAGAGCTGAGAGTCTATTGATTAAATGAAGTTTTAAGTTTTTATAAAATATTTTCAATATTTCTCACTTTCACGGCCTCAAGGAGCTCATAACCTTTATTTAAAAGAAAAAGAAATCTACTCTACATATAAATATGCCAGCAAGTGCCTCTCCATTTGTTATCAAACTATCTTGGTCTTAGCTTAACTTCTAAAATTATTTTTAAGAAATAAAGTTAAGAAGATCACTAAACTAGACTACAGTACCACTATGTCAAGCATCTTGGTGTTTTGCCAGTTAAGCCTTGGGTTGAATTGTTAATATACTAATCTTCTTTGACCTAAAATAAAACCATCAAAAAACAGAATAAAAGAATCTCAAAGCTATTTTTTCCTGCTTAACCCAATGGGCCATGTGTTATATTCCCTCCCATGGTCACCAGTAGGCACCAGACCTGACATTCCTGAAATTTTTGGTTCATTTAGAATTATTTGGATAAAACTGGTTTAAATGACTCTTTGTGCCCCTTTACTTCCCATTCTCCAGGCTTTTGTTGAACACCTGTTATTCAGTGCAAAGCAGTGTGGAAAATAGAGAAATAAGCCCTATGCCTACCGCGCCCTCAAGCTGTCAGATAGTCAATGAAGGAGATAAGATACATACGTAAATAAAAATACTATAACGTAAAAAGTGGGAGTAGCCATAAGAGAATAAAACTTCCGGTCTGCAGAGGATTAAATTAGGCTTCATGGGAAAGAGGCTTTTGAGTTAGAACTTGGAACTGGGAAAAAAAAGAATGCATATTCTAAAGCTTAACAAAGCAATGAGAATATTTGATGTACAGAGAGAACAAAAAGCTGTTTGATTTAACCAAAAAAAGTATGTTGTATAAGATCTTATGACTGTCACACAAAGGCATTTGAATTTCGTTTTTTTAGAGGAAGAAATTCATGAAGGGTTTTTTAACACGGAGGGGAAAACATTTAAGTTTTGGTTTAGTATGATTGGTGCATCCCGAGCCAGCTCTCAACACTTCCTGGAACAAGAACATATTCAATTTATGTTTAAGGATTTGTTGAATGTATGGGGGTTGCTGGGAGGAGAGACAATGAGAGCAATGTAAGGGATATTTTATTAGAACCTAAGCTGGGAAGCAGAGTGCAGACGAGTAACAGCTGAGAACAATTTCGTAAAGACACGGTTGATATAATTTGACATCAGATGTCAAGATGATAGAGAAGGATGGGAAAGAATCAAATATAAATTCACCGGTATTACAAGGATAGTAGTAACATTGTTCAAAGTACAAAATATTAGATATATTATTTCTGATTACTTAATAAATTTGTAAATATTGTTCTGAACCTTCTTGATGACAATTTGCATACCCATTCCACCTGTAATAAACCATCAGATGATACAGTGAGATGAAATAGACCCAAAGATGGCAGGGCGTGTTTTGCCAAGGACATTTTCAGAACAGTATTTAAATTCTCCAGGGGTTAAGGATAATGATTTGTGGAATGAGGCACAGAAAAAATAAGAATTATCCGCTTATTATTCAGAAAAATCACTTTGCTTTAGCAAGTTGCAATCATGCTATTGAGAACCAATAAACTCAAAAAAGTTAAAAAGATTTTTAAAACAATATAAGAAGATTGGGTAATTAGACTTAATTTTAGCCAAAGAATCATATATATTCTAGAATAATGTGGAAAATCTAATTTCAAATGAAGATAACCTAGTCAAGATGGAACAAAGGCATCCAAATTTCCTTCTCACCTAAAATAACCAAAAACTTGACAAAATATATGAAATAATGATCTGTGAGACCTTGGATATAGGAAAATAAAGGTCAATCATTATTAAAAGATGGTAAACAAATACAACGAGCCTTACAATTGCCCCAGCTTACTTCCTTGAGAGAGTTTGTGGGCCACAGTGAAGCGAAGAGTAACTCAGATCGAACTTGGCATATTCCATGACTTGTGAAGTGGAATTGAGGCTCTGGGGGTCAAGGCAGCTAGTATTTGAAGGACAAAGCGTCAGATAGGAGACAACTACCCAGAGAGAATGCCAGAGATCTACAGTGTTCCCCTCTGGCATTCAACTTAGCTCTGATCAGATTATGCATGTGAAGCCCAGGAAAAGAACCACCTGAAAGGACCAGGAGGTCACAGTGCCTGGCACTCACACAAGGCTGGGAATAGTGTCTACTTCCAAGAACCGATTGGAAAGCCTCAGGATTCACAGGGCCCTCAGTAGGGTACACAAATGGATTTTTTCCTCACTAGTAGAGAATAATACTAGTCCTAAAGTAGGCATCCCTTTTGACCATGTCTGACCAGGAGATAGGACATGTGGTTTAGGATGGATTAGAACGCAGGAGGAGGGAGCCTGGCTATGAATGATAAACCGTGTTAGCTCATTAATGAAGAACCAAGCTAGCATGGTAGCATTAGGAACACATAGGTGCAAGAGACGTCATGGAAGCAACATGTTGGGGGAGGTGGAAGAAAAGTTGTAGAATTTCTGGAAAGCTAGGGAGCCTTAGGCTCCAAACTATGTAGGCTCTTTTCGAGTTTCCTCTTGTTATCCATGAATTCCAGACTGGAGTTAGTAATCTGGGCTTATCCATGCCAACATGTCCCATAAAGATACAAAAGGAGATACACAAGTTCACAAATAGACATATACATAGATATAAAGATACACAGATAGAATGATACCAAGGTACATTGACTCAGAGATCCAGGTAGAATGTGTAATTCGAAGGATACCTGTTTGTTATTCCAGATCTCAACTGTGCATTACAAAGAGAGAGAAAATGTTCCAAACTTTGGCTCCAAACATTTCTAAAAACTGGGTGATAGGTCAGAGAGTCAGTGGGAAGAACAAGAGTTCTCAGTTTTTCCAAACCAGTTCTTCCATTTCTCCATCACATAACATTACCAGTATAACAGGCTTGCCGGTTGATTGAACATAAAGGCACTCCTACTCCTACCCAAAATGCCCTGAGTCCGTTTAAGTGCACACAGGACTCTTAAAGTTTTAAGCTCTCTTCCTAAATACACACAAACAGTGCAGTGAGTGATATTACACTTGTTGAGTCAACCACGCTAGGGCTTTGAGCCGGGATGAAGTCCCAGGTATTTCAAAACCTCAGGCTCAGGCCACTTAAAGTAGCCCTAAGGCTTTTTATAAGAGCTATAATCCCCAGCTAAACACAAGCAGCAACCACTTGATTTTGCACATTTCATGAATGCTGATCACAAGTTAAGTCACCAGGCTCTGTGTGATGCAACGGCTCTTGAATAACTAGGTAGCTGCTTTGGGTTTGTTAGTTAATGCTACATGATAGCATAGTAATAACAATTAACTCAATCACATTCTAAAGGAAGTGCTGCAAGGATCCTACACTGTGGTTTAGAAAGCAGAGGTAATTACAGCTCTACCCTATAATTTTATGGTTTATCTAGCCCTGTAAGCATGCCACTTGATGAGAACAAAAGAGATGCTATGCAACTTTCATTGAGAAACCAGGGAGTCTTGTGAAACATTGAAGATTTACCCATAAAAATCTGAATTTTTAACTTGAAACAAGAAAGTTAAGATCTTATCCATCCCAGTTTTAATTAGAGAGATAAAAGGATGTGAAAAGAAAAGAAATAATGCAATTGGCAATTAAAGCTCATCTATGAATAAAATTCTTTGTTCTCCACATGTGGTTTAGAATTGAGTGAACAGTTTCCTGTTTAGATACTCCCATACTAGAAGGCAGAGAAATGCTCCATGTTCCAGTGGACTCCATCCCATGGTATCTGGCTATCCCTTAGAGATTCCCATACTGGAAGGCAGAGAAATGCTCCATGTTCCAGTGGCCTCCATCCCGTGTTATCTGGCTATCCGCCAAAACAACTACCTCCCCCGTTCTGTAGTTCTCACACAATGATGAAAGGTCCTTGACTCAAGACTTATGACCTGGGTTTGCAATCTACCTCTTTGCCAGCTCTATCATGTTGAATAAATTACTTACCCCATCAACCTCAGGTTCCACACCCATAAACTGGGACTAATCACTTGGATGATTATTGGAAAAGCATGTAAAAATGTTTTGCAAACTCTAAATACTAAAAAACAAAATTGTCAATATGTCATATATTTGTTACCTGATATGGTATGCAGGTGGAAATGCAGTGTATTATAGAAGAAACACTAACATATTTGTATTTAAAAGTTTGTGCCAATGAAACTGCATGTGTAACACTTTCTAAACCAGCTTATAGTTTAAATGTGCTATTATCGTCACTGAAGTAGCAGGATTTCAGTTGAATAGTAATGTAGATTCTATTAAGCAAGGATGTATGAAGAAAGAGTTGCATAGCTAAGTACAAAAATATTATGTAGTCAACCATGGTTACTGCCTAGATGATGAAACAAAATATGCCCGAACTGAAATAAAAAACATCACTAGTGCTGTGTTCTATAATAACCTTTCATATCCCAGGAGAGGAAGTTAAATAGTATTCTCTTGTTGGTCTTAAAATATTTGTCTATCAGGTGGAAATATTTGTAATAATGTGTGGAATACTTTCTGAATGTCATTTCCTGTTATAAAGAGAGAACACTAAGCCTTGATGTCCGTTTTCCCCAAATATCTGATCAAAAAAAAAAGATATTTTAAGTTTATTAAAGGAAACATGAAATGAAAATTCGCAATAAAGAAAATAATGAGAGCTATCTGCGGCTGAGACCCTTCAGAAATTCTCTTAAGGCTTTAGAAACAGTACCACTTTCTGCTCAGTCCTGACTCCAAACTGAACCTCTCCCACTCCCAAGCTAACTTGGATGAAAACCAGCCCCACTTAAGGTCTGACTACGTAAGAACCGGTATTGTGATTCCTGGGCATGTTCAAGTCCTTTTAATAGATTAGGTCAGGATGGTATCCTCATAATTTAGTGTTGTGAATAGTACAAATAAGGGCTTCAATGACATCTAATCAGAACATTTTCTTTCTCTTCTCTAAGATTCTTATTCCATAGAGGTCCAGATTTCCCCAGCCTGTCAGTCATTACAACGACAAGCTGTCTTAGCGCATTTGAAAGCCATTGAGTAGCTAATTTGCCAACATAGATTTAAAAGAGATGAGACAGCTTGTGGTTGTGGTCTCTCTCTGGCTTCTCCCACACAAAGAAGTCTGGAGCACATGGGTGATTTCTTTTGCTGAAGGCAGACCATTGTTTAAACATTGATTGCCTCTTTTTTCTATCATTCACTTTTTCTCTCTCCCTATACACGGCCACCACCAGACACACATTTCATTCATGGCCCATCGGCTGAAAGTTACCTGCTCAACACACTGATAAATGAGCCATTTACAGGTCAGAGCAACGGGAGAGAAAAAAATACACTCATATATATTAACTAAACCTTGAGTGAATTTTTCTTATCTACTCAAAAGACTTATAAGCTTTTTATGCCGGTGAACTCCAGCATATACAACAGAAAATGAACTAACTTGTGTTGAAGTAATTTCATAATGCAAAGGAAAAAAAATGATTATTCAAATGCAGGGTATTTGAGAAATATATGGCACATCTCATTTAGGACTAAAGAGACATGGGACAATTTTTCCCAGGCTACTTTACACAGAGCAAGTACCAGGCGATTCTGTTCCAGGGAAGAACAGATTTTAGAACCAGACCTAAGGGCAATTCCTGACTTGAGTACTTATCAATGATCATGGAAAACTTACTTAATTTCTTGGGGCCTTAATTATTTATTTGAGAAATGGGATAACATTACCTACCTTACGAGGTTGTATTCTATGAAAACCAGAAGCAGTGGTTGTTTTTCTCATAGTAAGAAACACAGAAAGAGCAATGATAATATTAAACATGTATATAATATTGATATGATTTGGCTCTGTGTCCCCACCCAAATCTCATCGTGAATTGTAGTCCCCATGTATCAAAGGAGGAACCTGGTGGGAGGTGATTGGGTCATGGAGCAGGTTTCCCCCATGCTGTTCTCATGAGAGTGAGGGAGTTCTCGAGCGATCTGATGGGTTTAAAAGTGGCAGTTTCCCCCACTCTCTCTCTCTCCTGACACCTTGTGAAGAAGGTGCCTGCTTCCACTTCGCCTTCTGCCACAATTGCAGTTTCCTGAAGACTCCCCAGCCATGCAGAAGCGTGTGTCAATTAAACTCTTTTCTTTATAAATTACCCAGTCTCAGGTAGTTCTTTATAGCAGTGTCAACATGTGCAAATACAATATTAACTATGTGTAATGAAGCATTCTATTATGAAATTGAGACACAGAGAGATAAAATGATTTGCCCATAGTCACACAGCTAATAAGTGGTGAATCTGGATTTAAACCCAGGCAGTCTGGCTGCCTAGTCTGTGGTACTAAAATTATTACACTCTAAAATACATATTTTCTAAGTCCAGGAATCCATTATACTGTAGCCCTTGTGAATATTAAAAAAAAAGAAGAACATTTTAATAAACTTGAATAAGAAGAGTTGATTGTAAGCCTAAAAGAGACTCTTCAGGTCATGGAAGTCAGGTTCCCAGTCACGACTCAAAGGAGCAGAACTGGACAGTAAGTCTGAATTCCAGGCAACGGTTGGAGAACTCAAGAGAAGGAGCTCTGGTTTTTCTTTAGGGCCAACCAGCCATGGATTAACCTTGCTCTAGGGACTCCACCCCTTTCTCTTGGTTCACAGAATAAAATCCTGTGAATACAAACAGAAGTAGTGGTTATTTTTCTCATAGTAAACAACACAGAAAAAGCAATGATAATATTAAACATGGATAAAATATTGATATGATTTGGCTCTGTGTCCCCACCCAAATCTCATAATATTAAACACGTATATTATATTCACATTCCCACATCTTCCGGTGGGAGTCCCCTACTCACCCTACTGAACTTTTGCATTCTGCTTCCACAATTCAATTCCTCCACAATTCAATCCAAAATTCCAAGGAAAAAAATCAGCTATGATTCCCTTGAGGGGTGGTGTCCATCATGGAACCAGCCAAGTCTTCCTGAAGAGGCAGAATCCCTGTCACAAATCCTGATTCCTCTACAGTAGAAATTTTAGAGAGAGGAAGTATCAATGATCACTTCAAAATAGACCTTTCCCATTGTGACTTTGCTCTCTTATCTCTCCCATCTTGGGAGGCTGAGGAACCCAGAGCCTGAACTCTGCCTTTACAATCAGTAAGCCTAAAAAATAAATATTTTCTCTACCATAGCTGGCTGTGTGACACTAGACAAGTTACTAAGCCTCTGCAGGACTGTGTCCCCTTGTGTAAAATGGGGATAATAAAAGCTTGGCACATAGTAAGTGTTTAGTAAATGTTACCTATATTTTAGCACTATTCACATCTCAAGAGGCTTCATTGATGTACTTCACCCTTTTGAGTTTTAAGGCCACCAAGCTCCTTTATCCTCTTCCCTCTCAAATCTTTGCTTTTTCTTTAACACCCAAGTAGCAAAGGCATCCAAGTAACTAGAAAGGGCCAAGGATAAAAGACCAGGCAGGAAAGCCACCAGGTAAGTAGGTATATTCAAGATACTTCTGCTCATCACCCAGTTTGGTTATTTTTTAGTAACAGAATCTCGATGTTATTTGTGTAAACATGGCACCTAATGCTACAGCTGATACACATTTTCCTACCTTCCTTGCAGCAAAGTATGGCCTCACATCCAATGTCTGGCCAATGAGTGGTAATGAGGTTCTTTGCGGGTTTCCAGAAAGCTGTTTCAAGGGAGGTGGCTACAGGTGCATCCCATGGCCCATCAATCTCTCTTCCCAGCCTACAGCAAGGACATTTGGCTAATGGTCTCAGAGTCGCTTTAGGATATGGAAGCTGTCTGCTGAGGACGATTTGGAGATGGGGGAGGATAGAAGTAGCCTGAGTCTCTGAACCTCCTACCAGCTCTAAACTACCTACCCCCAGGAAACATGTATCTTCTTTAAGCTACTGTTACTTCAGGGTATTTGTTGCAGAATATAATCCTAACTGGCCACTGTAACAACATGGATGAACCTGGAGGACATCTTGCTAAGTGAAATAAGCCAGGCACAGAAAGACAAATACCACATGACCTCACTGCTGTGTGGAATCTAATAGTCAAACTCATAGAAACAGAGTAGAACAGTGGTTACCAGGGGTGGGGAGGAAAGTCCAAGGGTACCCACTTGCAGTTATGGATGATGAGTCAGCGTAGAGTTCAGCTTGATGACTAGAGTTAATAACAATGCATTGCATACTGTAAATTTGCTCTAAGAATGAATTTTTGGTGTTCTTACCCCACACAAAAAGGGTAACTATGGGAGGTGGGTGTATAAGATCATTTGTTTGCCTATAGTAATCAATTTCATTTCACTATCTACATGCATATCAAAAACACCATATTGTACACCTTAAATATATACAATTCAAGTATATAACATGTACAATTCTAATTGATATAATGAATCTGGAAGTCCTCAATTAATATCAAATAATTAAAATATTAGAGATAATATATTGAGCAAGAGAGAATGTGTACACAGAAATGATAAAAGAAGAAAAGATATATGCAATACTTGCAATCACAAATAATATTCCTGAAAAAAAAAACCTGTACACTACAGCAGAATTTTTCTTTTTTCAGATGAGGTGTCACTCTGTCTCCCAGGCTGGACTACGGTGCCATTGACAACCACAGCTCACTGCAGCCTCAACCTCCTGGTCTAAAGCAATTCTCCCACCTCAGTCTCCCAAGTAGCTTGGACAGCAGGAGTGTACCATCATGCCTGGCTAATTTTTTTGTTATTTGTAGAGATGGGGTCTTGCTGTGTTGCCCAAGCTGGTCTCAAACTTCTGGACTCAAGCAATCCTCCTGCCTCAGCCTCCCAAAGTGCTGGGATTACAGGTGTGAGCCACTGCACCCAGCCAAGAAAAATTATTATAGGCTGATGCTCCACAATTGAATACTTAGATACCTACCTGATCTGCTAAACTTCTGAATAACCCTGACTGAATGACTTGAACTTTCTCTGTCTTAATATTTCACTTTTCCGGATGGTCATCATAACCCTTACCTTACAGAGGTCATCTGAGAATTACTTAGGACATTACTAACAATATTTTACTAACATAATCTCACATTTTATTGGATCTCTGACCAACCAATCCCTTTCAGCCACAGCTACCATCTCTTGAATTCTGAATCTGTAGTGAAATATAGAGTTCAACCACTGACATGAATTCCCAAATCAACAGCAAGGAGGAAAACTTAAAGGCTCTCAAATGTCTCTGTCTCTAAGATCTAGCCCGCCATGTCTTGTGATCCATGCCTATTTAACTGACGGAAATAAATTGTGGCTATCAAATCCTTACATAGTTCCCAAACCTTTTAGCTCCTTTGGGCTTTTGTTTTCTTACTGGTCAAATATTGGCTTTTTTACCCACAAAGTAAAATCGAGAAGGTATTAATTATTTTCATAAATACTTGTTAGGGACCTACTATATTCCAGATACTGTTCTGGCTCCTTAAGATACAGAAGTAGGCTAAATGCAGTGGCTCACACATGTAATCCCAGCACTTTGGAAGGCCAAGATGGGTGGATCACCTGAGGTCAGGAGTTCGAGACCAGCCTGACCAACAAGGTGAAAACCCATCTTTACTAAAAGTACAAAATTAGCTGGGCATGGTGGCACATGCCTGTAATCCCAGCTACTCGGGAAGCTGAGGCAGGAGAATCACTTGAACCCAGAGGCAGAGGTTGCAGTGAGCCGAGATCATGCCACTGCACTTCAGCCTGGGCAACAAAAGCAAAACTCCGTTTCAAAACAAACAAACAAGCAAAGATAAGAACAAACCAAGACAGAATCAATGTCCCTGTGAAGCTTATATCATAGTGAGAGAGACAGAAAAGAGAGTATGAGGAGACTATTGATTAAGCTTTCAAGTTTCCACTGCAAACCTCCTTGTGATTGGGGAGGTGGAACCCTGCCCTCTGGGTCTCCACTTTGCCAACTGCTCTGTGAGGTTCTTCCGACAGGGCGCGCTAGGGAGTGACTTCAAGCACTGAGGAGGAGGAAGAAACCTCACTTCTGTCCCCCGCTGCAGCCTTCCCAACGCCTTCCCTCCACTCCCCGCCCCCACAGCAACAGCTGATTCCAGAAGGTTGAATTCCAAATGGCAGTGTTTCCATGCTACAACACGAGCCTATTGTCCCTGCCTCAGAGACTCCCCACCCCAAGCAGTGTCCTCTCCTCAGAGGTCCTAATTTCAGCTCTGGGGAGCCCCAGCTTCAGGCCTCTACATTTAATAATCCCAGCCTCTTCCTGGTGTTCTATGTTATTAGCCTGTGCAGGCTGCCATAACAAACTGCAGACTGGAAGGCTTAAACAACAGCCATGGATGGTCTCGCCCTTCTGGAGGCTGGAATTCTGAAATCTTCCAGCCTGGAAGGCAGGGATGGTTTCTCCAGAGGCCTCTCTTCGTGACACGTAGATGACCTTCTCCATGTCCTCGTGGGGTCATCCCTGTGTGTGTGTCTGTGTCCTAATCTTGTCTTATAAGGATTCCAGTCATGCTGGATTAGGGCTCACCTCAGTGATCTCATTTTAACTTAATCACCTCTTTGAAGGATTGATCTCCAAACGCAGTCACATTCTGACATGCTGGGCCTTAGGTCTTCAGCAAATGAGTCTGGAGGAGGACACCATTTCACCCATAACACCAGCAGTCCTAGAGTTTTCCTTCAGTTACCACTTCAGTGAAATCTCGGTTGCTTTTTTTTTTTTTCTTTACGGTTCTCTAGTATTTGGTGAAGGCTCTTTTCCACTAAATTATCTATTAGTGTAATTACGTGGTTTCTGTCTCTTGAATGGACCCTGCCTCACACAGTATGTCAGATGGTGGGAGTACTATGTAAAATAAAAATAATACGGCAGAGAAAGTGGGAAAGAAGTGATGAAGTAAGGACGGGTTTTATTTAACATAGGATGGTTAGAAAAGGCTTCACCAAGGAGGTAACATTGGAACAAAACCTGGAGGAGGTGATGGAGCAAACCACTACTGTCTTCAGGCCAGGGCATCTTCCAGCAGAAGAGGTAATATGGCAATAAAATGCACTAAAATTCTCATCAAACCTTATACCATGCTCATTGCAACAAGGCACTGCCAAGCAAAGAGCCATTTCAATAATGTTTTCTCTGATGTGTTCTTTCCATGCGTGCAAATCGGGAATTGCCAGGGGGAAGCCAGGAGGGACTGAGCAATTCTCACATTAAAATAATAATTTATGAAGAATTTTAGGGCTGCAAGGATCTTAGAGGTCATCAAGAACCCACCTTTTCCATTTTATAGCCCTAGCCATGGAGACCTATGAATTCACTTGACCAGGTTCACACAGGTGAACTATGAAACTTGAACTTTCTTATAACTCAGGGGTCTTTCCACAGTACCACTACATACTTTTGACATCAGCAACTGGAACACGTCTTACGTTTACAGGAGACAGATAATCAGAGATCCACCTCCACGAGGATGCCAAATTCTCAGGTAAGTGTATACAAATGTATTACTCATTCATAGCTTTGGAAGGCACTCTCATGAGTCACTGATATCTGTACATAAAAGAGTGGACAATAGTCCATGGCCTTATTAAAGAAGTAACAATAATACCAACCTATGCTTTTTGTGGTCTTAGATTTTCTTAGTCAGCATTGCAAGATATCAGCCCCTCGATTCTCTTCCAGCTGTGAGTCTCATCTCAGTCACTTGTCTGTCCTCTCCAAGCTTGCCCAAGAGTGGCTCCTGCATAGGTGGCATTTGCCCCTTGGGTGGTAAGAGCTTCCATGTTACATTATTCTCATTAGGACACAAGAATGCCCAAAGCAGCATTATCAGCTTGAACCAAAACCCTGGCAACAGAAATCTGATGACAATGATAATCTTGTGAAGACAGACCATGGAATAACCCACTCTTTTAGGAGTTTTCATATTATCATCTTGCAAAATTCTCAGTAGGATACATATGTTCATGCCATAAAGACAAAGGCTTTTTTTTTTCTTCTACAAAAATTGGAATGTTACTCCTTTGTCTGTTGGCTCTGCCTGGGGCCCTAATGCAAGTGTAGCCATTGCACATTAACTCCTGACAGTGGGCCCAAAGGTGTACGGTGATTGCCCTGAAAAATGCAAGCAGTGAGTCCAAATATCCAATAGGTGTTGGCTTGCCTTTCTAAGCCATAGGTTTCCATGATATGTCTGTCCTAAATGGGAGCCTTACATGTATTACATTTTCTATATTTACTAAAGATCCACTTTGCTGCAAACATCATTGGCATCATATGCAAATACTTATTGACGTTGACTTGCATACAAGGCACTGAGACAGGTGATAACAATTCTGAAACATAGAATTAACAGTTACTGCCTCTGATACGGTTACTGTATGGTTCACAAGAGCAGAGGGTGAAAGGACTCCAGTGATTTTTCTAGTTCACTTTAAAACTGGAGACTCTGACACCAGGATGGTTGATTTACCCAGACTTATAAAAGTAGGAAAAAGTATCAATTAAAATAAATGAAAAGATCATAAAGAGCCTCCATGAGCTTATTGTTGCATTTGGAAAGCTTTGGTAGCAACACGCTGTCATTTCAGTGAAATAAACATAATATTGCAATAAATATTCTTTCCATAGAGAGATGTTGTCATACATGTTACACACAATATTCGTTTTAAATTTGGCTTCCATTTCAAATATAGTTGGATATAAATTCAATGCTCTTGGGTAGTGGAATTAGAAGAGGACATGGGGAAAACGTGTCTTTAATTCTTTCTGTTATACCTGTGACTGCTCAACAAGGCCTTCTCATTTTACGGATTTCTTAATTTTGTTTTGACAAAATGTTAAATAGGTGAACTCAAGGTGACCATGAAAACAGCTCTGCCCGCAGTGGGGTCTGTAAATCAGCTTAAATGTAACCAGTGAAAGAAAAGGGCTGGAAAAACTGACCAAGTCTGACTTTATGTTTCACAAAGACCTTGCTCTGGAAGAACAAACAGAATATCAGACAAATCCCAATGTCCAGAATTCACTAAGTATTCAGAGAAGTTGCATAGAAGACAGTCTCATAGGCCCAAAAGCCAAAAATGATTGCATAAAATAGAAGAGAACCAAAAAATCGGGGGGATGGGGCTTTAAAGACAATGCCACAGTAAAGCAAAGTTACAACAGAGCTTCAGCCTCTCCCAGGGAATTTCATCATTTATGATTCAACTATTATAAGAACTATATAAATGGCCTTAGAAGTAATAATCTTGTAAGTATTTGTGTATGTGGACTTACAACACTTACATTTTGAGTGTTGGCTGGTAATTTATCCAAATCAACTTCTCTGAGATAAATTACAAGCAATTACCTGCTGTTAATATTATTTGGCTCTTTACCTGTTTTACTCACTATTTGGTGGGGGGTGCTTTTCATTTCTTTGTCTTTCTTTTTTGTTTTGATTTTGTTTCACACTTGATTTTGACAATATCCTCATTGTCGAGTGGGTAATAGCAATAATAATACAGGAAAGGGACCAGCTGTGGGGGGACTGGGCCATTGGGAATTTCTCAGGAAGGAGGCTTCAGTATTTGGATGTGGCTTTATTTCATTGCCAGTGGGAAGAGCACATGAAAATAAGCTGCCAGTGCTCCACAAGTCTCAGTCCATCTCCTTAACTCTCTCTGATCCAACACCTCCCTTGAACCGACTGACTTTCCTCCAACCCACGGAAAGAGTCCACCTAACCATTGTCCATGCTGTGTGTCTCAGTCAGCTGAAATAGATATCACTACTGGTAGCAGAGATACACATTAAATAGAAAGGAGGTTTGCTTTGCACAGCTTGTAAATTGCCGCCACTGTCACTGTTTCTTCTGCTCATTAAATGGCTCTCCTTGGTTTGGACCCTCCCACCATGCAGTCTCTCTGGCAGTAAAAGTATCTCGCAGCTACCCTTTGGAGGAGCCTAATGGTCATCTGGAGCTTTATCTGCTCACTGATTCATTTTGGATCTTCCCTCCAAGGGTGCTCTGTTCCCTGCACCAATAATTTATTATTACCAAGATTCTTCTCTCACCTTTTCCTTGAAGCTGAATACAAAGTCCTGATTCACCCATGCACCTGCAGGTGTGAAGCTGCAGGTGTTTATCTGTACCGAGGTTACCAGAAGTCAGTGCAAATCTGAGCCGTCCCTCTAGCAACAAAAATTAATATGTAGCAGAGTTCCAGGTTCTAGCAATGTTTCTTCCCAATTACATTTACTCATTTTTATAAGGTGTGATTTTAATTCCCCGTGTTTCATGATAAACTGTACCAACACCGCTTGGTGTTCAAATGCAATTTGTGATTCTGTTACGTGAAAAGACCCTATATTAAATAAAAATTAGTCTTAATATTAGGTTCCTCTGTTCTCTAAGCGGGAAACTCATTGCCAAGCAATTCTCATTTACAGTAATACATCTTTGCTTTGAAAACCATGATAGCAGAAAAGTGCGTAAGGGAGGAGGAAACTGTGCTTCAAAATGTCAAACAACATCTGTTTCCCATTTCTGAGAATTACGGGGCTTTCTCTAGCCCTTTAACCCCTTAGCCTACATTGTATCTGTCCCTTCATAGTTTATGGGCTTTATCTTCAGAAGCCTTTCAGTAAGTGAAACCTGATATAGAAAGTGAATCTCTTCTTTAGGTTCTCTCTGAGGATTAGGGACGAGATTTATTAGAACAACACTACTCGTGCTACGATGCTTTAAGGTTGTGTCAACATTTCAATTATAAACCCCTGTTTCCAGGGGTATGTGCACAATCTGGTAGAAAAATAATTGTCTAGCTTCAAATTTGGAAAATGGGGTAGTGATTTGAAGATCCACGTTTGGCTTATGAGACTTTTTTAGAAGACGCATGGGATTGCCCTTTCAAGGTGTAGAAAAGTCTATTCAAGAAACTATATTTTATACTTCAGACTGCCCCCCCGGCCCAAGCGAGAATGTAATGCTGAGATTGTTAAGTAAATTAGTCAGAGCTAAATATCCAAATATGATCATTCCAGAAAAAGGCAAAATGGGCCAATGCTTTAACATTTCTTTCGAGAACAAGGCAGAAGTTATTTTGTCATGTGCAGCAATAGGTCAGCCACATTCTTCTTTCAAATGTAACATTAGATCAGCTGGGGTTTCTTTTAAGTGATTTGCAGCAAACCTTTCTGCCCTCTAGGCAATCAATGGCTAAGTGGTCTGACCAAAAAGCATTGGGAAATTAAGGACAGTCAACAACAAAGCTGAGAACGTATTTGAGTTTATCTCTGTTTTCTTCCTCCTTATGTCCTGTCTCCCTTCTCCCTCTGCTCCGTGCCTTCTGGCCACCGTCTTCATACTGTGGCCTCAGTCTGTCCTCCCCATTCACTGCCTTGGTGCTAAGACTCCATCTCCTTACCATCATGGCCACGTGGCATCACCCTCTCTCTTGAGCACCTGATTGGTCCAGAACCACATACTGGGTTGCAAAGAACCTACTGGGCTCTTAGTGATTTCCTAGCAGCTGCTAATTCTTACATGGCTGTCTGTCCCAAAGATGTTTATAAACTTTTCAAGGAGCAAAGCTGATGGAATTTGGGGCCTTCTACAGGCACAAGAAAAAGATGTTTTTAAGTAAAGGTCCTGAAAGTATTCTTTAAAGAGCATCACATATGAACAGTCATTAAAAGATTTAAGGCTGGGTGTGGTAGTTCATGCCTGTAATTCCAGCACTTTGGGAAGCCAAGGTGGGTGAATCAAGAGGTCAGGAATTCAAGACCAGCCTGGCCAATATGGTGAAACCCCACCTCTACTAAAAATACAAAAATTAGCTGGGTGTGGTAGCATGCAACTGTAGTCCCAGCTACTCAGGAAGCTGAGGCAGAAGAATTGCTTGAACCCAGGAGGTGGAGGTTGCAGTGAGCCAAGATTGAGCCACTGCACTCAAGCCTGATTGACAGAACAAGACTCTGTCTCAAAAATAAAAAAAAAAAGTTTAAGTAATTTCTCAGTTGTTCTATACTCACGTGGAGACTCAGTCATAAACTACACATTCCATAAGAGCAGTGTTTTGTTGCTGTGTTTCCTACTACGCACCTGGCATAGAAAACATTGTAGATAATAAATATCCAGTGAATGAAGGGATAAATTAATTAATGAACATATCAAATACCTCTTTATCGAGTCAAAGCCTTCATACTAAGTGACCTAGAGATACATTTCCTCAATGCAAAAAAAAAAAAAAAAAAATCTATTGTAGTAAAGAAATGACTGCTGACATCTTGGCATCTCAAGTCAGGTGATACAAAAGAGACTCTCATAAGAAATAAGTGAGTAACTAAGAGAAATACCCCAGAGCAACGATCGTCCTTTTTTTCTGGCTTTTACATACCACTCAAACCTTTACTACGTAGAATTTGAAACTGAAAGAAAGTACAACTTTTCTGTCTCACTGAGTGTCTTCTGTTTTTCAAATATGAAAAATATCTCAAATCAATATTTTTAAAATAGGCAGAGCTTTGCCAGTTTAGCCAAATAGATTGTAAGTGCTATGCAGGCAAGCTGATACAATTTTTTTTAAATATACCTGCAAAGATCCTGATGGTGGGCTGCCCCCAGAATGTATTAAAAAAAGGCATGTTATGTTGGATTGTGTCTTAAGAATCAAGACTATTCTCTCTTCACCTCTCCTCTGTAGCCAGCATTTTATCTAAAACGCAAATAAGCCTCAGAATCTGCTTTGATTTTTATCTATTCTCTCTTCCTTTGCATGGTTCAGAAAATGCTAGAACAAGAGATGAAAGAAGATGACATGAAAAGAGAAATATCCTGACAGTCAGACCTTAGGTACTCAGATGATATAATAGGAGCATTTCAGGCAACTTCATGTATGGCTTATCTATATTTTTGTTGTTGTTGTTATTTTTTTTAATTATACTTTAAGTTTTGGTGTACATGAGCAGAACGTGCAGGTTTGTTACATAGACATACACGTGCCATGGTGGTTTGCTGCATCCATCACCCCATCATCTACATTACTTATTTCTCCTAACACTATCCTTCCCCTAGCCCACATCCCTCAACAGGCCCCAGTGTGTGGTGTTTCCTTCCCTGTTTCCATGTGTTCTCATTTATTTTCTAAAATAAACCAGTATTACCTTTGTGAAGAAAGTGGTATATTTATTTGTTATAATGAAGTCTTATGCCACTGTTGGCTGAGGAACATATCTTGGCCACTGACCCCCTTCAGGTCAGTTCCTTTGCTCCCTTGTCCCTTGGAACAACTGAATCAGAAGATCCCAAAGGCATTTCCCGGCTGATATTCCAAGCGATTGCACCTATCTTCTGTTATTTCCATGTGGCCTTTCTGCAGAACTAAAAATACACTGAAGTTCCCCCCTTCAACTCTCTAATTCTGTTTCAATTAGCAGACAGGGTTATGGTTCCTTCCATGGAAACCAAGGGTGTTCATCTCTTGGAAGTTGCATTCTGCTAGCAAATTGCAAAGAGAGACTCCCTCTACACGGTCAAAAAATATGCATTGTACTCCCAAGTGTTTGTGTTCTTAGTATTAATGGCAATTTTTTCATAAGAACATGAAAAAAAAAATCTCCACGCACTGGCACTACCAGAGTCTGATTTCATTCCAGCAACTAACAACAGCAACGACAACAACAACAAAAGCAAAGCCCCTTTTTTTGGTTTAATTAAATTCTTTCAAGCCGTGTGGAGCAATACTGCTGGGTAGATCTTGTAAGAAGAGATAATTAAAACACAAACAAACTAGTTTTTTCATTTGGAATAGCAACGATTGCACATGCTCAGGACAGCTAGCTCTAACAAAATCCCAAAGGATTCTTAGTATGCAAACCCAGTCGGCTTTAGAAATAGGCTCAGCAGTTTGTTACAGAGCTAGAAACCCCTTCACACTGGGAATGGGGCAGGATATCTCTGGGAAGTCAGACTTTTTCTGCGACATCGTCAAGGAGCTGGGCAAATGAAATGATGCCTTTGGCAGCGGGCTCTCAGCAGACTCGTGGGTCTCAAAAAAGAGCTTTCTCACTCTGAAGTCTTGGGCTGAAGTGAGGCAATCAGGAATCTCTAGGCCTTTTCCAAGGAGAATTAAAGTGAAAGGAGAGAAACATGTTTTCATACTCATAAATGTATCTCCCCAAAATGCTAGTAGAAGTTGTCTTCAGAATCTACGTGTTATACGTTCTGATTGGAAGTGACATCTAAATCTTGTCACCCTCTCTGTGATGTTTCTAGGGGACTGTCCATGGAGTTGACAACCTTATTAAATGTAGCAAAGTGTGTTGACCTTGTAAGTTATGTGATAGCTCTGAGATAACACAGCATTTGGAGGGAGAGCCACCACAATTTGAACCCTGCCTTCTCATGTGCGCTTGGCAAAGTCACAATACTTTCTGAGCATTCCTCTTCTCCGCTTGAAGGTAAGGACAAGGATAGCTGGCCTTAGAGCAGATGTTTGTCATGCCAAACTCCGGTGGTTTAACTGACTTCAGTGCAGCTGTGTTGGACAGTTCTTGACTTGTTTAAAAGTGTCCTACCTTGCGCCTGGCATGGTGGCTCACACCTGTAATCCCAACATTTTAAGAGACAGAGGTGGAAGTATAGCTTGAGGCCAAGAGTTCAAGACCAGCATGGACAACAAAATGAGACCCACCCCCCATCTAAAAAAAGAAATAGCCAGGCATGGTGGTTCACACCTGTAGTCCCACCTAGTTTGGAGGCTGAGGGGGGAGATCCCTTGAGCCCAGGAGTTGAAGGCTGCAGTGAGCCATGATCACACCACAGCACTCCAGCCTGAATAAAAGTCTAAGATCCCAACTTGAAAAACAAAAGGGTGGCAATCCTTGGACATAGCGTTGGTGTCTGTGGTTTCTCTGCCTCCTGGCTTTCTCTGAAGGTTTTGGAGGCTACTCAATTCATGCACAAGCACAGCCAATTCCCCCTGTAGGGGAAATGGTGACCCCTCCCTGGGCAGCCTCGAACCAATGCAGGACAGAAATCACGGGACAAGTGTCCTGCCTCTCAGTTCTCAATTCTGACGTGGTTTTACAGTGGCCTTTTCCCCCTGTACTGTTCCATTCTACACTTCCTCACTTACGATTCTTTGGATCAATTCCCAAGAGAAGGAACTACTGATACCCAAGGGTCTTGTTCTGTCACCCAGACCCAAGTAAGTTCTATCACCCAGGCTGCTGTGGTGCAAGCGTGGCCCACTACAGCCTCGAAGCCCTGGGCTCGAGCGATCTTCCCACCTTGGCCTCTTGTTTCAGGTTCTACTTTAGGGGAGACAAACTAAGATGCTTCTTATTCCTTTTTCCTTATTTGTTGCATGGGTTAAATAAGGTAACATATGCAAAGACTTATTTGTAGAATCTGAACGTATGGGCAAACGTTGGTTACAAATATTAGTGTTTCTAGCTATTATTAGGATCTAAGGTTACACTGAAAATGTTGTTCTATTACAAACACGTTGTACTTGTCAGGTTTATAATAAACATGTTTGGGGCACCAAAATATGTGGCACAAGGGAAAAAAATAAGTGAACAACTTTGGTGGATGGAATTACCCACATCCTATAAGACTTCTGTAACTTCATTCCTGTGTGGCAGGTCCCTGGAAAGTCTGTTCTGGCCTCATTCTCCCATCTAATTCCTACCCATCCTTCAACTCTCAACCCCTTCCTTCCTGCCTGCCTTCCTTCCATCCTTCCTTCCTTCCTTCCTTAATTCCTTCCTTCCTTCCTTCCTTCCTTCCTTATTTGCAAGTGTTTCTTGAGCATTGCTATATGACAAATTTACGTATGCTTGTGTATCTTCCACCTCCAAAATACAAAAACTGCTCTTGACCTCACCTTCTTCTTCAGCTACTGCTCTTTCTCGCTCCTCTCCTTCACAACCAAGCATCTCAAAACAGTCGTCCAGGCCAGGCCTGGTGGCTCACACCTGTAATCTCAGCATTTTGCTGGGCCAAGATGGGAAGATCACTTGAGGCCAGGAGTTCAAGAGCAGACTGGGCAACATAGCAAGACCCCATCTCTACAAAAGTAATTAAATAAATTAACTGAATGTGGTGGCCCATGCCTGCAATCCCAGCTACTGTGGAGGCTGATGTGGGAGGACCGTTTGAGCCCAGGAGTTGGAGACTGCAGTGAGCTGTGGTCACACCACTACACTCCAGCCTGCGTGGTGGAGCTTTCACATACACTGTCTTTACTTCTCCATCTTCCACACCACCGCTCAGTCATGAATGTCTTACTGAGATCATGAATTGCTTTGTTGTTCAATTCCAATGGACGATGGCCTTTACGTCACGTGGCTGCTCAGTAGCATTTCACATTGCAGGTCGCTCTTTTTTTTTTTTTTTTTTTTTT
>NW_016107335.1:10133824-10137035 GCF_001604975.1 Cebus imitator
TGGCACTATCTCGGCTCTTTGCAACCTCCGCCTCCCGTGTTCAAGCAATTCTCCTGCCTCAGCCTCCTGGGACTACAGGCATGCACCACCACGTCTGGCTAATTTTTCGTATTTTTAGTAGAGATGGGGTTTCACTATGTTCCCAGCCTGGTCTTGAGCTCTTGACCTCAGGTGATCTGCCTGCCTCAGTTTCCAAAACGCTGGGATGACAGGCGTGAGCCACCACGCTCAGCCAAGTCGTTATTTTTCTGCCACCTTTATTGTGAACCCATCTAACCCATGCTTTTAGTGTACATCCTCATGTTCTTTATGGCATATAACAGAAGCCACTAAAAAGTTTTAAGGTGAGTAATTTTAGCTATTACCTGCAGCCTCACTCCTAGACTAAAATGAAAGTAAGTTGAGGCCACAATCTGCCATATATGTGGTTATTTATTACATACTTTTAATTAGCAAGTGTATTGGCTTACAGGGGCTACCATCACAAAATAACACAGACTGGGTGGCTTAAACATCAGAAATGTATTTTCCCACTCTTCTGGAGGCTGGAAGTCTGAGATTAAGGTGGCAGCAGGCTTGAATTCACTCTGAGTCGTCTCTCCTTGGCTGGGGGATGGCCACCTTCCCTGTGTCCTCACAGGGTTGTCTCTGTGTCCTAATCTCTTCTTATAAGGACATCAGTACCATTGTTTATTTGGATACGACCTCACTTTGCCTTAATTACCTTTTAAATGCCTGATCTCTTAATACAGGCACATTCTGAGTTCCTGGAGTTTAGGGCTTCAATATATAAATTTGAGGGAGGGAGACAATTTAGCCCAAAACAGCATGCAGAAGAACAGTGTGGACGGTCTATTGTGTGAGCTTGCTGAGGACCTAGCTCTCCATCCTTCTAGATACTCTGACCTCGCTGCTTGAAACATCCATTAAGGGCTGACACAGGAACATTTCAAAGGCAGCCGGCTGTCACCCTTGTTGGCACCAGACAACCAGAAATCCTCTTAAGGAATGGGGCCTTAGAGAATGATTTAGGAAGTCAAACTTTAGGAGAGCATTCCTAATGATAAAGCCTAGGTTTTATTGGATTCTATAACCTATTCTCATAAGTGTGAAGGGCATCTCAAGTATTTTAGCCAATCCATATAACTTTAATTTCACCAATGAACCTGCTTCTAACATCCATCATGCTAATTAAAAAGCTACTCATTTCCCAATAAAACCCATCCCTGCTGTTTACTTGGCTCAATAGCAGAACTCAGGTCCTGACTGATGTTTTTTGAAGACAGGCAGAAGCGCAGTAGTTCTATCATAGCTCACTGCAGCTTTAAACCCATGGGCTCAAGCAATCCTCCTGCCACAGTCTCCCAGGTAGCTGGGACTCTAGGCATGGGCCACATGCCCAGCTAATTTTTTTATTTTTTGTAGAGAGAAGGTCTCACTCTGTTGCCCGGGCTGACTAAGTACACCACATTGGCTTCCCGTAGGGTATAGCCTTTCTGATGTAACTCTAGCTCAGCAGCCCCAAAGTGCGAATGTTTAATTACAGTGACTGACAGCCACCAGAGTTGAAGTTTAAATGAACCAGTGCATCCATATGACCGAGTAGGTGCATCTATGCATAGGTGCATCACAGAACACCATCCCTCAGGCCTTTTTATCCTAAATTCTACCAACCTGCTGTGGATTTTGTCATTTTTGACCATGCTGTCCCTCAACCTGGCAGATTCAGCTTTTCACTGGTACCTATTCACTCCTACACATCCTCCCAATCCCAACTAAAATATCCCTGAATCAGAGATTCCATTCCTGAATCCAGAACTAAATCAGTTTGCCTGTGGTCCTCATTCATAGTACCCTGTACTTTTTGTCCGAATGCATAAGACAATTCCCATCAATTATTTGTTTGTTAAATGCCAGTCACCCATCAGGGCTCATGAGAGCAGAAGCTATGTCAGTTTTTCTCACCACTGTAATCCCAGAACATGACATTTATTAACTCACATAGCTGTCCACTAAGTCAATAGATGTTATTTGAGCAACTCCTATGTGCCGGAAGTGAAAAGATATGTCCGTGTCTTTATGGAACTTACTGTCTGCTAGAGAAGAGGACATCTAGACATGTATGAGGGCTGCCTCTGATCTCAGCCCATGGGGTGGTCAGTCCCCAGACCCCCTTATCTAAATCATATCTATCACATGTCTGCTGTCTATTTACCTGCCTCTCTCCTCCACTGGACAGTAAGTTTGAAAGGGGAGACATTTTGGTGTTTTTTCTTCCTCCCCACTATTTGGCTTGAATGCCAGACACATGGTAGGTACTCAGTAGTTGTTTATTAGATAAAATCCAAAGTCACACATCACATTGCTGGGATACCTGGTCATTGCAATAAATCCATCAAGAAAACACTGAATCACTGGGCATGGTGGCTCATGCCTGTAATCTCAGCACTTTGGATTACTTGAGATTAGGAATTCTAGACCAGCTTGGCCAACATGGTGAAACCCCATCTCTACAAAAAATGTAACAATTAGCTGGACATGGTGGCAGGCACCTGTAATCCCAGGAGGCTGAGGCAGGAGAATCACTGGAACCCAGGAGGCGCGAAGGTTGCAGTGAGCCGAGATTGCACCACTGCACTCCAGCCTGGGTGACAGAGCGAGTCTCTAAATAAATTAAATAAATAAATAAATAAATAAACTAAATTTAGGAATGATATAAGTCTCATCATCTTTTTTTAATTGACTTTTTTTTTTTTTTTTACATTTCCACTGGAAGTGTCCATTCACAAATGCAGACATAAGGAAGAAATTAATTTAAGTAAACCAAGACACTAACATTTGCAAAAGTCTTCCAAAATCATCTGTTTCCATTGGCAAATACATCCTGAAGACTCTGAATGAAAACTTTGGACTGGGACATACCTAACTTCAACTGGAAAGAATGTCTCCTCTTAACAAATACATGAATTTCAACTACCATTTGTGGACTTTGGAAAAATTGGCACCAGGCCTTGGACACAATCTTTTTATAGCTTCAATCCACCATAAAGACATATTTTTAAATTATTAGGGAAGCATTTATGCACTTGTGGAGATATTCATATTTTCCTTCCTTCCTTTTTTCTTTTTCTTCCTTCCTTTTTTTCTCTTTTTTCTTTCCTTCTCTCTTCCTTCCTTCCTTCCTTTCTTTTTTCTTTCTTTCTCTTTCTTT
>NW_016107335.1:10137065-10148751 GCF_001604975.1 Cebus imitator
CTTCCTTCCTTCCTTCCTTTTTTTTCTTTTTCTCTCTCTTTCTTTCTCTTCCTTCCTTCCTTCTTTCCTCCCTCCCTCCCTTCCTTCCTTTTTTTGTTCTTTCTAAGATGGGACATCACTATGTTGCCCAGACTGAAGCGCAGTGGCTGTTCACAGGCACAGTAACAGTGCATTACAGCCTTGAACTCCTGGGCTTCAGTGGTCCTCTTGCCTCGGCCTCCCAAGTATCTGTGACGACAGGGACTCATATTTTCTGAATCTCTAGTTGGAAAACATAACCTAACAGTGGACTTTTGTCTCTTTGGCATAGTTTTATTATAAGGCTTTGCACTTTAATTAACTTGATTGCAATTTTTTTAAATGCGAAATTCCTGGACATTGAGACTCTTTAAGAGAGAAATGAGATTAAACATTTAAAGTAAATTCTGACCTTGAAAATAATGGCTTTAATAGTCACCACTAAGTGACTTTAAACCACTAAGTGACTCCCTCACTATAATTTTTTGTACCATCATAAATTTTGCAAATACTTTTATTTTAATTTCAGGCTGGCTTAGCAAATAGATCTGGAGTGGCTTTAGGGATAGGCGGTTTGCCCAGTTGCCAAAACTTACCTCTCAGTTCACTTGTTAATGCCTGAAATTATACCATTAAAAATTCATCCCTTTGGTCTAAGGCTCAGTTCCCTGCTAAAATGCAAATATCGCTGGGATAGACCACACTTAAAATAACGAAAGTCATTTATCTCTAACTCTTGTATCAATGTTTAAATAGAAAAAAGAAAAGATGTGATGCTTAAACCACATGAAAGAAAAGAGTCTGGTAAAAATATATATAAAATCTAGATGTGCTAAGTCGACGGGACACTTTTTCCTAAACTTTGCCCTGAAGGAGATTTGGAACATAGGATTTAGCCGGGCAATGCAATCTTACTAGGCCTGCATATGGAGAATAGAAGCAAACAAACAAAAAAACAAGAAAATACTTCTTAAAACACTTCTTGATGTTTCTGACCCAATCACAGTAAATAGCTGATAATCTCAAAGTAAACTGCTTCTGATGTTTGTTGTTTAATATTAAGCTGCTATATTTAGCATTACTAGATAAATAAATCTGTTCCTGGCCAACACTGGAATTACAGAACCCAAAAGGGCTATAGGAAATTCTCCTAGGTAATTGACACATTTAGCTGAATCAGTGATGAATTAAATACCTGATGGTGCGATATAAAATTCAGGAGCCAATCAACCACGTATGACCAAAAGAGAATCACCTGTGATTGCCTCAGAAAATCAAAGTACTGAATATCCCATTCAAATCACATCTTGAGGCTTGAAGAAGGAAGCTGAGTATAAAGTCAATAATGGCTGGGTGCAATGGCTCGTGCTTATAATCCTAGAACTTTGGGAGGCCAAGGCGGGAGGATCACTTGGGCCCAAGGAATTAGAATTAAGATTGGGCAAAACGGTGAGATATCATCCCTAAAATAACAAAAAATCAAAAAATTAGCCTGGCATGGTGGCATGCACCTGTAACCCCAGCTGCTCGGGAGACCAATGCAAGAGGATTGCATGAGCCCAGGAGTTAAGACCAGCCTTGGCAACAGAGGGAGACTCTATCTCTATTTATTTTTTAAAAAATTAATAAAGTCACTAAGATGATTAGAATTATATTGCCTTCCCAATGCAAAAAGAAGGATGGAGGTTAAATCCTCCAGCCCATTAAGTAGTGTTCCTGTCCTAGGCGAATGGGGTAAAGAGTGTAATTTATCCCAAGGTCACAAGTTAGATGTTAGCTTCCCTATGGTGGGGGGAGTGTAACTACAGAAAAGAGCTTGGAAACCAAAATCTAGTTAAAATAAAGACTTGTACATTACAGGAAGCATATATTCCTACATCAATGCTATAGTGTGATTCCACCAGGGAGTTGGGGAGGAAAAGAAGGAGGAGGGCAGGGGATGTACTCAGATGGCCCATGGGGTCAAGACTTCCTAGAGGGTTAAGAAGACACCATCAAGTTGGTTTATAACTGGCCTGTGAATGGGAATCTTTCCAATGACAACTTAATATTTTCTTCTTCCTCCAAATTGTGTGTCACTTCAGTTAGTGTCAAAGGTGGGCTGGTAGGAGGTGGGACAGATAACCCAAGTAATCAACTTAAGCATGTTGGAGAAAATCTTTTACTGTGATGTCACCAGCAAATTGGTCTTTATGTGGGACTCATTTTGGGGAGCTATGATCTGTGGAGGAGAGAGGTGAAAAGGTAGCTCTGCTCTATATGTGAGTCCCCAGGCCACTCTATGGAAAGGTGCTTTGGGATTACAGTGTGGACTAGGTTTCGGAATCCCCAGTGTATTTGTTGGACAGTGACCTTCATTAGTTTCAGAACCTAGTCTGGAAATAGCTTAATCTAACAGGGATAATATTATTGAGTTGTGTCTTAAGACCACTGGCTGCAAAGTATATTATATGGAAAGTAATTGCAGGCCAGACACAGAGTCTCACATCTGTGATCCCAGCACTTTGGAGGCCAAAGGGAAAGGATTGTTTGAGGCCAGGAGTTCGAGACTAGCCTGGGCAACAAAGTGAGCCCCTTTCTCTACAAAAAAAAAACAAAAAAAAAAAAAAAAAAAAAAAAAAAAAAAAAAAAAAAATCAAAAACTTAGCCTGGAGCGGTGGCGCATACCTGCAGTCCCAGCTATATCAGAGGCTGAAGTAAAAGTGTATCCTGAACCCAGGAGGTTACTACACTCCAGCCTGGACTGCAGAGCAAGACCCTGTCTCAAAAAAATAAAAATAAAGAAAGTAATTGCTAAGCAAATGGCAAACAAAGGAATTCTGATGAATTCTTCCAGTTACTCCTCCTACATAGAAGTGTTCACTTTACACAGTGTGATACGTGCCCCTCTCTCTGTTCTTACCTATTGGGCCCTGTATTTGTTTCCTGGGGCTGCTATGACAAATTACCACAAACCTCGTGGCTTAAAGCAATAGAAATGTATTGTCTCACTGCTCTGGAGAACAGAAGTACCACATCAAGCTGCTGTCAGAACACTGCTCCCTCCGGGAGCTCTAGGGGGAGAATCAATTCCTTGTCCTTTCCAACTTTGGGTGGTTGCAGGTGTCCTTGGCTTGTGACCACATCATTCCTATCCCCGCCTCCCTATGGACCTTGCCTTCTTCTCTGTATGGGTCTCTATCTAATCTCCCTCCACCTGTCTCTTAAGGAAACACACAACTGCATTTAGAGCCCTCCTGGATAATTCAATGCAAGCTCTTCTCAAGACCCTTAGTCACATCTTCTGCTATATAAGGTGATATTCACTCTTTTGCCATATTCACAGGTTTGGGGAGTTTAAAATTGAGTACAATTTTGGGAGAACTTTTTTTTTTTCTGCCTATTACAGGTCCAAACCACCAGCCTCTTAGGTTAACTTTTGGAAACTTACCTTGTAAAGGTCATCAACATAACGTTTATTTCAACGCTAGTCCCAGACCTCAGGCAAAGCTACATCTAAGACTTGGAAGATTAAGACTTAACGGTTGACTTGAGCAATGGCCCTCCTTTTTTTTCTCTCTGTTTATAACATGCAGCCAGCTTTTTTTCTTCCCCAAAAAAGTGAAAACATTGATTCTCAACCATCTTGAGATCTGGGAAGAGTAATAAGAGAAACCAAGTGTTCGATCCTCCTTTGTACTCTTTCTTTTAGATGAACCAGGGTTCTGGTCAAGGATATAAAAGTGTATTTATAATATGCCTTAGTCTTAGAAAATTTATACGAAGGTGTGTATTTTTCTCCTCCATTGCCAGGACTGTAACCGAGCTCTAGATATAAGTGTGCTGTTTCAACATTTTCACATGCTGAGGGGCTCTAATGTTCATATATTAGTTTTCTCTGGAAACTTATTATTGTACACATTTTTCTATCTTTTGCTGTTTTTTTGTTGGCCTCAGTCACCCAGATCCTTTTCTCTGTAAAACCACATAGCACCAGAGAATAAACTGAAGAGAAATAAGAACTTCTAAAAGTACTCCGGAAAAAAAAGTGAATTAACTATAAAATTGATCTTATAGTTTTGCAAAAGTTGATATATGGGGGAATGACAGTTACTCAATCTAATATTTGAATAAACACTATCTGGCATTGAGCATAATTTCACATTTGTTGCCAAGAAATGAATACATATGTATATTTTTTCTGGTAATTCAGAGAATGTTTTAAATATGATATAGATATGTAAATGTATTTGGAAGTGTCGTTCAAGACCAAGAATCATTTGCTATACTTGGTGTGGCAAGGCTTTAGGAAGTCACTGATGCTCAACCCTAGCTGTATATTAAAATCCTCTGAGAGCTTTTTTAAAAAAATACCAGTGTCTGGACTCTACCCCAAAACAATCAAATCAGAATTTCTGGGAGTAGGGGTGTTGTTATTGCTGTTGTATTTTCAAATCCCACAGATGATTCTAATTGTGGAGCCTACATTGAGAATACAGATTCAGTGTTCCTTATACTGATGAGGAAAACAAGACCTATGGAGTAAGGTGATCTGCCTACTTTCTGCCTATGAATGTAACCAACAATAACAAAAGAAAAGGCTGCAAATAAGCAGCAAGAAATAGTAAATAATTTTAGATAAAATTACTGTAGAGAGAAGGAAGGGAGACTGCCAGCAGAAGCAGAAAGGGCTCTCTGGCTGCCAAGGGTGAGGATTGTGAAAATGTAAATCCTGCTTAAATCCTTTATCGCCAGACTGTGTGCATACCAACAAGCCGGCTTTAGAAAAATATATCTATGAAACTGCTTCCTAAAAGTTTGAGGTCTGGGGGAAGACAGAAAACTCCGAAATTCCAGAACTGGCTAGTTAAGGAAATAAAAGCTGGGGACTCTCCACAGAAAGTAATTTCACCGTGTTAGCTATCTTTGGGCTTATTTGTATTGTTTTTAAGTTTTACTGTGACTTGTGTATGTTCTTCAGAGAGTGGTGAGTTGAAATCGTTATCATCTGATGACAATTATTACAAATTTCCTGTCCCCATTTTCCATAGTCTTATTGTCATCATTCCCGCAAATAAAGGGAAAAAAAAGCTAAAAATTATTTTAATTTGATTAATGGCCATTTTGTTACAGGAATCTTTTCCCTTAGATGAAACAAACCACTTGACTATTGTTTGATTCATATCAAAATAAACTGTAAATTTCAGTTTTGTTTTCTTTTTTTTTTTTCTTTTCCCGGGTTTCTCCCCCTGCCTACTATTCTCAGGAACTTTCATCCAAGGTTTTGATGTGCTAATTTGCTCATCAGTACCCCCTAGCCTTCCTTGGTTTAATTAATAAATATTTCCTGTTGACAAAGGAAGGGGAAACAGAAGTCTAATTCACGAATTTGGTCATTGTGTTTCTCCCCACTGTGACCCTCACTTGAAATTGGTCTTGAGTCTTATCAGCCGCTCTGTTTTAGGCCTCATCATTTGCATGTCAAATATATCGTTGTAAGCAGGCTGCTTGCAGCCCAGGCCTGCAGACGGTTACAGAACCAGCTGCCCACTGGAGGGGCGGGGAAACATCTGTAAACCCACTGTGATTGCAGAAAAAGAATGAGAACAGAGGATCGCCCTACTCTCTCCTCTTCAGGCTCTCCAGAAATCCAGGTCTTCAGGTGACCTGTTGTCATACATTTGGCTTATGTATTTATTTACTTACTGAATTTTTAATCTGAGTATTTACTCTTCTGAAATTAGAATGAGAACACAAGATGCTCTAAACCTTCAACTTGAGTTTCTTGTCTTCAAAACCTCACGTAGCCACTAAGGATGCTTTAGCAGATCCTAATAGGGACATAACTGAAAAGCATTATCATTACAGAGAATTACGATACATAGGAACCATCTGACTTCACTATGATAGCTGACTTCAATAGAGCTTCCCTTGAAACCACTTTGTTTTCTCTCAATTAAGGACAGGCTGGTGGTGGCTACCGACTCAAATTAGGTCTCCCTTCCCTTTTCTAGGAACTTGGGAGCCGGGCATGGTGGCTCATGCCTGTAATCCCAGCACTTTGAGGGCCGAGGCAGGTGGATCACGTGGTCAAGAGATCGAGACCATCCTGGTCGACATGGTGAAACCCCGTCTCTACTAAAAATACAAAAAATTAGCTGGGCATGGTGGTGCGTGCCTGTAATCTCAACTACTCGGGAGGCTGGGTCAGAAGAATTGCCTGAACCCAGGAGGTGGAGGTTGTGGTGAGCCGATACCGTGCCATTGCACTCCAGCCTGGGTAACAAGAGCGAAACTCCGTCTCAAAAAAAAAAAAAAAAAAAAAAAAAAACTTGGGAAGTTGGTTTACAAAATTACTAGTAGCACCATAATTCTATTCCCATCCTTCATATTTGACCTGCCCACATTTTTCAATCCACCCCCTTCCTAGGATTCATCTGTTACTGTTTACATGATACCCTGTGTTTATAAGAGTCCTCAGAGGTAAGATGCAAATCTCTGCCAGGGCGAAAGATGTTTCAAAGATTTTAGAATTGTGTTCCTAAGCTGTTTTATTCGTATGACCCACATATCTGAAGAGCGCTTTAGAGATGTGATCTCAGGCGCTTGAAAACACAATAACCAACCAAGAGCCAGCGCTAAAACTGATATCTAGCTTTTGGTGTTGTCGTTGTTTTGTTTTTCTTTTTTTTTTTTTTTTTTTTTTCTCCTTTGCCGGAGTGTATTAGCAAGATCTCGGCTCACTACAACCTCCACCCCACTACAACCTCCACTTCCTGGGTTCAAACAATTCTCCAGCCTCAGCCTCCCAAGCAGCTGGTACCACAGGTGCCCACCACCACACCCAGCTAATTTTTGTATTTTTAGTAGAGACGGGGTTTCATCATATTGGCCAGACTAGTCTCAAACTCTTGACCTTGTGATCCACCCACCTCAGCCCCCCAAAGTGCTGGGATTACAGGCATGAGCCACCATGCCCGGCCAGATGTCTAGCTTTTAAGAGGTCCATGCACAGCCCCAGAAGCAGAAGTAGCAGGAAAATAATGCCATGGACTATATTAATTATGAGCTTAGAAGTGGCAATATTGCAGTGGAAAGATACGTTTTGGTTCCATTCGAGTTACCGAATGAATTAGGCAGGAGCATTATAAAAAAATACTGTGGTTCTTTATCTCAGGCACTGTTATCTAGTGCACTATTACTTGGGGTAGTGGCAAGAGCACTCCATTTCGAGGTTGAAGATCTGAGTTTTATCTCAGCTTTGCCATCAACTAAACATCTGCCATCTGAGCAAGTTCCACTCTGTGTGTGGACATCCATTTCTCCATCTGCAACATGAGACACTTAGATTACATGGACATGCATTAAACTTTGATCCTCAGACTTGTTACCAAGTGCTCCTTAAAAAGATTTATGGACTGAGAAGCAGCATCCCTGCTCCTTCCAGAGTCTCCAGCTGGTTCAGCCCGCCTGCCTCTACCCCTGCCTCCACCATGATCATCACGGTGACACAGAAGTCCTGCAAGGTGTCCACCTCTGGCCTCTAGGCCTCCAGCAGCCGCTCCTACATGAGTGGGCCCAGTGCCCACATCAGCTCCTCGAGCTTCTCTGGAATGAGCAGCAGCAGCTTCCGGGGTGGCCTGGGCGGAGGCTACAATGGGGCCAGCAGCAAGGGAGACATTATCAACATCACAGTCAACCAGAGCCTGCTGGGCCCCCTTAACCTAGACATGGACCCCAACATACAGGCCATCTGCACCCAGGAGAAGGAACAGATCAAGACCCTCAACAAGTTTATCTCCTTCATCAACAAGGTACACTTCCTGGAGCAGCAGAACAAGATGCTAGAGACCAAGTGGAGCCTCCTGCAGCAGCAGAAGACGGATCGGAGCAACATGGACAACATGCGTGAGAGCTACACCAACAACCTCAGGTGGCAGCTGGAGAATCTGGGCCAGAAGAAGCTGAAGGTGGAGGCGGAGCTCAGCAGCATGCAGGGGCTGGTGAAGGTCTTCAAGAACAAGTCGGAGGTTGAGCTCGATAAGTGTACAGAGATGGAGAATGTATCTGTCCTCATCAAGAAGGGGGCGGAGGAAGCTTACATGAACAAGGTAGAGCTGGAGTCTCGCCTGGAAGGGCTGACTGACGAGGTCAACTTCCTCAGGCAGTTGTATGAAGAGGAGACCCAGGAGATGCAGTCCCAGATCTCAGACACATCTGTGGTGCTGTCCATGGACAACAGCAGCTGGACACGGACAGCATCGTTGCTGAGGTCAAGGCGCAGTACAAGGAGATCACCAACCGCAGCCGGGCTGAGGCTGAGAGCATGTACCAGATCAGGTATGAGGAGCTGCAAGAGCTGGGGCTGACCTGCGGCATGCAAAGACTGAGATCTCCGAGATGAAGTTCAGCTGGCTCCAGGCTGAGATCGAGGGCCTCCAAGGCCAGAGGGCTTCCCTGGAGGCCACCATCGCAGATGCCCAGCAGCATGGGAGCTGGTCGTTAAGGATGCCAACGTCAAGCTTTCTGAGCTGGAGGCCGCCCTGCAGCAGGCCAAGCGGGACATGGCGCGGAAGCTGTGTGAGTACCAGGGGCTGATGAACGTCAAGGTGGCCCTGGACATCGAGATCACCCCTGACAGGAAGCTGCTGGGGGGCAAGGAGAGCCGGCTATAGTCTGGGATGCAGAACATGAGTATCCATACGAAAACCACCAGCGGCTATGCAGGTGGTCTGAGCTCAGCCTAAGGGGGCCTCACAAGCTCTGGCCTCAGCTACAGCCTAGGCTCCAGCTTTGGCTCTGGTTGTGAAGAAGATCAAGACCTGTAATGGAAAGCTGGTGTCTGAGTCCTCTGACATCCTGCCCGAGTGGACAACTGCAGCAGCTCCTCCCAGCCTGCCCCTCCCAGCCCACCCCTTGTGTGGGTGCCCCAGAGCCTGGGAGGGAGGCCACTGTGCAGGGGAGCATGGGGAATGGGAGACCCACCTGAGGCTCAGCCCTAGCCCTCAGTCCACCTGCGGGGGAGTTTACTGCCTGGGGACCCCTGTTGCCCATGCCTCCAGCTACACAACAATTCAATTGCTTTTTGTGTGTGTGTGTCCAAAATAAAACCTCAGCTAGCTCTGAAAAAAAAGAAAGATTTATGTGGCCAGAGAGTTTTTGAGAATCATAGCGTTATACACGTATGCACGCTTTCTCGGAGATTCACAGTAAACATTAGCATACCAAATGCCTCCATGAGACATTCTAATAAAGCTTTACAACAAATACCAATTTAACTGTTTAATCTAGTGTTTCCCAAACATATTTTACCAAGAATCTCATGTGTGTTCTAAACAGCTTGGGCAGTCCTGGACAAGATTTCCTAAGGGCCTCCCAGCTCTAATGGGCCCGACCCCTGGTCAGGCATGTCAGGGTTGCTTATCAGGGCCTAGAAGTTAGTAGCTAAAAGAAGACCTCAGGTGGGGTGCCAAGGCTCATGCCTATAATCCCAATGCTTCAGGAAGCCAAAGCAGAAGGATTGCCTGAGGCCCCGGGTTCAAGACCAACCTGGGTAACATAGCAAGACCCAGTCTACACAAAGAACTTAAGAAGTTAACCAAGCACGGTGGTGCACTCTTGTAGTCCCAGCTACTTACGAGTCTCAGGCAGGAAGATTACTTGAGCTCAGGAGTTCAAGGCTACAGTAGCTAGGATCCCATCAATGCACTGCAGCCTGGGCAATAAAGCAAGACTCTGTCTCCAAAAAAAAGCAAAGGAGAACTCAGAAACCAGACAGCCTGGGTTCATATCTATAGTTTTCTACCATGTTGCTTTGCAACCTTAATCATGTAAATTTAATTTATCTGAACTAAAGTACAGACAGAAGAAACTAACTGTACTTTAGTTCCTTCTCTGTAAAATGGAGATAATAATATCATCTGTTTCATAAAGTCACTGTAAGAATTGAATGTGTTAATGCAACATATAAAATGCTTAGTAGATTACGTAGCAGCTTGTTAAGTGCTGTGTGTGTTAACATTTGCAATATCCAAAACCCTTATCTGATGCAACAGCCTAAGAGAAGAAAGAGTGAATGAAAGAAACTGCCATTTGCCGGGGATCTACTGGTTTTCATGCCAGATGCTTTACATGCATAATCTCATGAAATCTCCACCATAAAACTAAGACAGAAATATATTCTTTCATTTTACAGGTGAGTAAAACAAAACTCTAAGGTATTCAAGAATCTACCTGATGTCACATGAAAAAATATTAAGATGAAAAAATTAGTCTCAAATTCAAGCATCCTTGACTTCACAACTCAAGTTCATTCTAACACATCACACTGCCCTCAAGAACAAAAAGTAATAAGCTTTCTGCCATTTTATAGAGGAAGAATGAGGCATATAAACTAAAATATTTCTCAGGATCACATAGTAAGACTCGAATTAGAAAATAATTCACATCGTGTCATTCACCTCTGGACCCTAAAAGCAAAGGGACATGTGAAAAGGGGAAAAAATGTATCTCTTCATTTTGATCAGGCTACAACTTTTAAAGTTAAGATGATTTTCTCTTTTAATTAAGCATCTCCTGTATATATTATGTCACACTTTGCAGAGATTTTGGTCTTCCCTACCTGACTCAGATTATGCTTTTAGAGAAGCATAGGTCTGAGGTAGACATTTAAAGGTGAAATTAATTCTACTGCCTCCAGAAAGAATGGGATCAAAATAATTCTCAAACGATAATCCCTTCCCTATTCTACTTTTAAATATTCAGAGAGGAAAATTCTGTGACTTTGGTTGTTAAAAATTCAAATATTAAGGATCTATTCAAAATGTCATTGTATGCAAGGACCTTTGAGACGTTTGTGAAAATAAAAATACATTCATCAAAAAAATAAAATGAGGAGAAAAATAGAATAAGAAGATGAATTGATTTACAATGATGGAGCATAGTATTGTGCATTAAGAACTGAAATTCAGGTGTTTCCTCTTTCGGCCACGCTCGGGAGCAGGACCCGTCGCCATGGGCCGCGTGATCCGTGGACAGCGGAAGGGTGCCGGGTCTGTGTTCCGCGCGCACGTGAAGCACCGTAAGGGCGCCGCGCGCCTGCGCGCCGTGGATTTCGCCGAGCGGCACGGCTACATAAAGGGCATCGTGAAGGTGCGGAGCGCCGGGCGGGGCGGGGCGGGGCGGGAGGGGACGGGACACCCGGCCGCGACGCCACACTCAAGCCACCTCGGCCCACAGGACATCATCCACGACCCAGGCCGCGGCGCGCCTCTTGCCAAGGTGGTCTTCCGGGACCCGTACCGGTTTAAGAAGCGGACGGAGCTGTTCATTGCCGCCGAGGGCATTCATACGGGCCAGTTCGTGTATTGTGGCAAGAAGGCTCAGCTCAACATTGGCAATGTGCTGCCTGTGGGCACCATGCCTGAGGGTACGATCGTGTGCTGCCTGGAGGAGAAGCCTGGAGACCGTGGCAAGCTGGCCCGGGCATCTGGGAACTATGCCACCGTTATCTCCCACAACCCTGAGACCAAGAAGACCCGTGTGAAGCTCCCTTCTGGCTCCAAGAAGGTTATCTCCTCAGCCAACAGAGCTGTGGTTGGTGTGGTGGCTGGAGGTGGCCGAATTGACAAACCCATCTTGAAGGCTGGCCGGGCCTACCACAAATACAAGGCAAAGAGGAACTGCTGGC
>NW_016107335.1:10148911-10179185 GCF_001604975.1 Cebus imitator
AACTGAAATTCAGGACTAAGGACTTGGGGGAATAATTTATCGGATATTAATCTTCCCTCTTAGCAGGCAAGGCACAACTTTACTTAGCTATGTCGGCTGCATCTAAAGTTTTCAAATATGGGGTCAAAAATATATCCCTGCCACATATCCCATCCTGCCATTCTGTTTGGTTCATCTTATCACTAAATTTTTTTACAGGAATGTCAAAGATGATAGAGCTTAGAGAGATTTCCATTTTGCAAGTAAAAAAGGGCAGACAGGTGGTGCAACAGCCTGCAGTATGCTCAGAGGGTGCAGCCAGCTGCCTAAATCCCAGCATCAGAGCCTGTCAGGGACCACAGGGCATCTCATGATCAGGCGACCTGCAAAGAACTGGAGGGATGCATGGGCCATGTGTTAGCACCTGAATTCTCCATTTGAGATCAGTGAGTGAGAGAAGGGATGGGGACAGGCACTCTTGAATTGGCTGAAAATAAACAATCTCTTTCTTTGGGAGTTTATAACGATGTGAAATTTACACAGTGGTTAACAGAGGACTTATTTTAACCTACAGAGCAGAAAAACAAGGTACAGCTGCATAATCTAAGTAGAACCTCCAACATTTTAGATTTAGAAGAGGGATGCAGAATCACAGGGTGTTCTTGGGAAGTCCTGATCCACCCTTTTTCTTGGTTTTCAGATGTGCTTTCATTAGGATGTATAGCCTGTCCCCTTACAATTGCAGAACAGCTCCTACCTGGAAAAGGAACATGTTTTAGCCAAGATTTTTCTTTGGATGCTAGGTCTCCATTCTCAGAGACCCGCTACATGTTGGAATGCCATAGAAACTAACTTAACAAAATGAAAAAAAAAAAAAAAAGGAAAATTCCTAAGATACTGAGATGTTTGTGATGTAAATTCAAAACAATTCTTGGCTCTGGCAATTCCTGCCCTTCTACGTAAGGTTATAATTAAAGGCAAACGTAAAGCAAGGTGGAGGTTGCTGGGAGGATAATTTGCTAGAAGGACATTCTGCAATCTTGTTTACTTCATACAACATCCAGGGTCTTTCCAGAAGCTCAACCTCAAAGGTCCCATTGAATAAGACTGACGAGGATGGGTGCTCTGCTTGCATTTTTCCCAGTGCTGGTTTCTTACCAGTCTTATCTGTGGTGTAAAAATGGCCACATCCATCATTGGAGAGAAGTATTTCCTATTTGTCTGAGCAAAAAGTAACTCATATTTTTAAACTGCCAAACTGAAATATCCATTCTGAATCTCACTCAGGCATTCAAGAGGAAGAGGGGCAAGGAGTATTGATATCTTAAGCTCTGTCCTTTAAGAAAATCTAGGGCATGTCATTGTGTTTGTGTTGATTATCTTAGGTTCTGAAATACCCTGCACAGCCCTCAGATGGTCCACTTCATGTTTTTCAACTTTGTACTCATTGTTAAGATTCCTAAGCATAAGGCCAGGCATGGTGGCTCATGCCTGTAGTCCTAGTACTTTGGGAGGCTGAGGCGGGTGATCACCTGAGGTCAGGAGTTTGATACCAGCCTGGCCAATGTGGTGAGACCCTGTCTCTACTAAAATTACAAAAATTAGCCCAACATGGTGAAACTCTATCTCTACTAAAAATACAAAAATTCGCCGGGCGTAATAGCAGGAGCCTATAATCCCAACTACTCAGGAGGCTGAAGCAGGAGAATCACTTGGGGCAGAGGGGGAGCAGGGGCAGAGGTTGCAATAAGCTGAGATTGCTCCGCTTCACTCCAGCCTGGGCAAAAGAGCGAAACCCCCTCTCAAAAAACAAAGATTCCTAGGCATCAACGCTGCTACTCTTTAAATACCACTTCTATTCATCGAAACACTTCCTGACTCCTTGTATCCAAAAAAAAAAAAAAAACAAAAAAGAACAAAACTTACCAGTGCAGTAGCCAACCAAAGAATACTTATATTAAAGGATGATTTAGGTGTTAACAAAAATCTCTTATTTCTCCTATTTGTATATGCAAGGACCAGACTTTTGAGACATTTGCCAGTTTTTTTGTTTGAGTTTTGTTTTTGTGAGATGGGGTCTCTTTCACACAGACAGGAGTGCAGTGGCACAATCGCAGCTCACTGAAGCTTCAACCTCCTGGACTCAAACGATCCTCACTTCAGCCTCCCCAGTAGCTAGGACTACAGGCGAATGCCATCACGACCAGCTCATTTTTGTGTTTTTTGTAGAGAGAGAGTTCCGCCATGTTGTCCAGGCTGGTCTTAAATTCCTGGGCTCAAGCCCTCCTCCTACCTTGGCCTTCCAAAGCGTAGGGATTACAGGCGTGAGCTACAGCACCTGGCCTTTGTCAGTTAAATAGTGCTGCTTCATAGTCACACACACACACACACTCTGCCCCAAATCTCTCTCTCTCTCCAGCTTTCTAAATAGGCATGCGATAGAGAACTCTCCAAAACCCCCTTTAGCATGCAGATATGTTTCCCTTAGAGGGGCTACATTTCGCCCACTACTGAGCATTAGTTTAGTTTAGCGCCCCAGATTACCAGAGCATCGCCCTAAGGAAAAGTCACATCAGACAGGTAAATTTCACAGGGCAGGGGAGTACCAGGGAGAGCAAAGGAGTTTTTCCAGGCAAGTAACTCTCAGCTCAGAAATCCCAGTCAAGCAGAGCATCCTCTGGCTGTCAGGTGCCCCACCCCAGAATCCAGCCCTGAGTCCAGCCCTGGACATGGTATGAAATCTCTGAGCCTGAATCCACCAACCAGAGAGAGCTCTGCATCGGGGGGATGAGAGTGGGGACTCCGTGGCTGAATCCTGCTTCTGCCACGCCTGAAATTAACCTTCCAGTGCTTCAGTGTCTTCCCATTCTCAGCCATAAAATGGGAATTATAAAAGGATTCTTTCATCAGACTATGAGAGAATAAACTAACCTATGTGAAGTACTTGGAAGAGTGCATGGCACATAGAGACTAAATGTTAGCTGTTGTCAGCATCAAGAAGCAATAACTAACCACATGTTCCCAATTCTTTTTTATTATTAGACTTTAAGTTCTGGGGTACATGTGTAGAATGTGCAGGTTTGTTACATAGGTATACACATGCCTTGGTGGTTTGCTGCATCCATCACCCTGTCCTCTACATTAGGTGTTTCTCCTAATGCTATCCCTCCCATATCCCCCCAGCCCCTGCTATCCCTCCCCTAGCCCCTCACCCCCTAACAGACTGCAGTGTGTGATGCTCCCCTCCCTGTGTCCATGTGTTCTCATTGTTCAACGCCCACTTATGAGTGAGAACATGAGGTGTTTGGTTTTCTGTTCTTGTGTCAATTTGCTGAGAATGATGGTTTCCAGCTTCAGCCATGTCCTGCAAAGGACATTAACTCATCCTTTTTTATGACTACATAGTATTCCATGGTGCACATGTTCCCAATTTTTAAACCACACACACCCCAGTGGAAAAAGTTTGAAAGAATATACAATGAAAGTTAATGAACTTCTCTTACTGGTGGAAATTATGGTTGCTTCTTTTAAGTGTTTTTTCCTTACACATTTTCCTAAAAATAGAAAGATTCATGACTATCATCAATAATAAACTTATGGTGCATTTTCAATAGCTAGAACAGTACAAATAGATTATTCATAACATGAAAAATAAATGCTTGGACACAGTGGCTCATGCTGGTAATCCCAGTGCTTTGGGAGGCCAAGTTAGGAAAAATAAATGCTTGAGGGATGGGTTCCCCACTCTCCACGATGTGATTATTACATACTGCATGCTTGTATCAAAACATCTCATGTAGCCCATAAATATATGCACCTACTATGTACCCATAAAAATTAAAAATTTAAATAAAAATCTTGACCTGGGGCTGTAATCTCAACTCTCTGGGAGGCTGAGTCAAGTGAATCACTTGAGGTCAGGAGTTCAAGACCAGCCTGGCCAAAATGGCAAAACCCTGTATCTATTAAAAACACAAAAATTAGCCAGTTGTGATGGTGCACACCTGTAGTCCCAGCTATTTAGGAGGCTGAGGCACAAGAATCACTTGAACCCAGGAGGTGGAGGTTGCAGTGAGCCGACATTATCCCACTGCACTCCAGCCTGGGCAAGAGAGTGAGAGTCTGTCTCAACAAATAAATAAATAAAATAAAATAATAAAAAATTTAGAAGTCAAAGATGTAAAGGGCAAAATTAACTTTCCAAGGACTCTGAATCAAGCAACAGGTTTGAGTGCCAATTATCAGTGGACCTCTCCATGTTGATCTGCCTGTATGTGCCTGTGTGTTGACTATTCTTCAAAATGCAAATGGGAGGGAAGACTGTGGGTTTGCGAGAGGAAAGATTATAGGTACCAGACAGCCCTGAGTTGGAATCTAGACCCCCTCCTTTTCTTCCTGGGTCACTTTGAGCAGGTTGCTGAACATCCCTGCCTCTCAGTTACCTCCTCTCTACAAGGGCCATCAAGCCCGGCATTGTGCGGGATGCTAGAGATGGAATGTCAAGCATCGGAAATAAAGGTTGCAGTCTTGAATAAAACTTGGTGCAGTCAGGAATAAAACTACAGAAAAATAAAAACATCTTTCTCAGAGTCCTACAACCTGTCTCGGTTTGGTACTTTTCTGCTCGGAATTTTCTTGTTCAACTGGGCCTCTGGAATGAAAAGGGTACAATCTGCATTTAGGCTGCCTTCCAGTCCCTTCAACAATTCTCCTTCCTACCTATCAGAGTCCCCTCTGCTGAGATTGTGCTGAAGCCCAGGACCAGCAGGGAGTACCCTTACCAAGACCACCTCCCAGAATAATTTGAGTCAAATATGGCCCCATATTTGAAAATGACAGTTGCCTTAGAAACAAAACTCACTGGTATAGAGAACACTTATTCCATCTCTAGTATTTCAATTGCTTTGAGGAACAAAGTACTAAACGTATGTTTTTCTAACATTTTAAAGTGTAATACATTTAATCCGGGAGGCCAAATGAACATCAATTGTCTAATTAAATGGATGATCTCAAAATCTAAAATACTCTTGGTCACAATGTTACAACTTAAAATAGACACTTACGCTAACCTTACAGGCCCCCAGGTTTGTGGCTTCCCTTTGCAGAACTGATTTCTACGAATAGCAATTGTTTTCATCAGTGTTTCCCCACTGTGTGTCTTAATGATAAAGATTTCTGTGCACCTTGCAAATTCAAACACTCCAACCGGATACTTTTGTCACCTACAGAAAACACAAAAGCATTACTCAAAGTAACAGAACTCCACTGCTTTGCAAACTTCCTATTTCACAGCTCTGAGAGGGAGAAGGAGAGGAGAGGGAAAAAAAACTACACAGAGTTCCTCTGAAGCCCCTCCTGACATTTCCAGACTTATTAGCCAGTTTTCACACTGACTTCAATCAACCTCTTTAATCCTCTAAGGAAAGAGCAGTTTTAATTCACCGATTGGCTGATAAGCTTGAAGCCAAAAAATGATTTACACGTAGATGAATTGTGCTTACAAGATGGAACTTCGAGCATTAGAAGCGGATCTGAATTTCCTATCTGTCATTTTATTTGCCACATTCATTTTTTCTCTGCCATTACCCTTGCTGATTGTGATCTTTCAGCGCTATTGGGCCCCTGCTTCCACAGTTTTTAATCTGCCTTTAATCCCATAGATTTTAAATATTCCCAGCACCCAGAGACTGGAGGCAATTAACTGCCCTTCTGATGCGCTTCTTATCAGTTGCCTCCTTGTATCTCTCAGAAGCAGCCTCAAGACACTTCCAGGCTGACAAATACTACTAGCATTTCAGATGAAGCATCCACTGCAAATGGGAATGTGAAGTCCAGCTGTGCATGCTGACGCTGAGCGATCACAGTCATTTTTGGAGGAAGAAATTGGGAAGAGGAGGCTGGGGAGACAGGCACTGGGTGCCAGGGCCCCTGGTGCACAGGCTCAGAAACAGCGCCCTCATAATGGCCTTTTGGACTTGGGGCAAATAAAAGGTGCATTGTCTAATCTGTTTGATCTGACTGCCGTTTTTAACTAGAAAATAATTTTCAGCTCTCTGGCTTTAATAAGGGATTCAGAGGAGGTGTCAAAAGGAGACATCAGGTAGCATAAGCCATTTGAATGTGGTTCACGCCTCCTCTCTGGGCCTTGTGTAGTTTGGTGCCCATTTTAAATGTGTTACAGTGCAAATCTGCCCACTGGGTTTCCCCACCACTAGTTGGGAAATCTCTAACACCCTTAAACTGATGTTGGTTCAAACTTGAGCAAATTTAGATTTTCAAACAGAACTTTACACCTCAATTTCTGCATTATATGCTAATGTGCTCTGAAGATCACTGAGAACCCTAACCAAGGTGACACAACCTGGTCACCACAAAAGAAAAGAGTGATTGTCATTAAAACGCTCGGGTTTGTTCACTACACTTACATACTCTCTTTTAAAAGGCCAGCTCCCTACCTCAGGGCCTACCCAGGGACCTGAGGGGAACTGTCCCAGATAAGGAAGGAACTTCCCTTGGCCTCTCACTGAGGATAAGTCAGCTTGACTCTATCGCTACACCTGGTTAAAAGTTTGAGCCTAGTGCTTTTTTGGAATTTAGTGTTAAAAAAAAAAAAAAAAAAAAAAAAAAGATTAAAGTGATAATCCAAAAGACAGAGAGAAACGCCCTCCTTCAGCCCATTGGACATCTCCACGTCTCAGAACCAGTGCCTGGTTCTCCCCTTAGACACCAATCTCCTAAGCAAACATAATATCTGATAACAATTTAACTTCCAAATGATCAAGCCATTTGGGCTTTTCATAAGAAAGCTGTGTGTACTGTTTTGTATTGTCTTGCTGTGTATGTAAATGCATACATTTCTTGTAAATTCTTCTTACCATCAGGTCAGATTGCCATTAGTTCACCCAAAGTTGAGTGCCTTTGTCGGTAATTCCTTTCACCACAAATTCAGCCACACTCATTTCGGTTTATGCTGACATCTCTCCGCGCAGCTGTGCCATGAGTTTTCTCGTGCGGGAGCAAATGTAACCCTCCCTCTGTGGGGGAAAAATGATACAAGTGTCTAACTTTACTCCATTTAAGGATTGGTCCCCAAATCTAAACATATTTTCTTTGGGTGAAAAATAGGCATTCAATAAGCAGGCCATCGTGTATCCAAGAAGAGTTCTCTATCTTTTGGAGGCTGTTCTATATCTTTTGGAAACAAAAATTATAGAGGGTGATGTCAAGCAGGGAGAGAGGAGATGGCAGGAGAGACAAACAATGCATTAAGTGCATGTGGTTAATTGATTGGCTGCACTTTCCGTACTAAAAGAAAAACGCAAGCTCTTTCATTCAACCTCCGCTGTGAACCAAGCACATTGTAAATGGACGGATGTTACCGTGTGGCGGTGCTGTGTGGAGAGGTTGTTTATAAACAACACCCAGCAACATAAACAAGGGAGCATCAAGAAAAGCAAGTGATGAGGGAGAGGCCACAACTTCGTTATATAACAGGAGGAACACCGGGTAGCAGTTCTCGCTGTGTTGTTTTGCTGTGACTTGCAGCTTTGCTTAAGCATTTTAAAGATTCTTGCAGGTCTTTTTCAAGCTGCCAGCTCTAGCCTACGAATTATGGTAATGTGCCACTTCTGAGCCCTCGGCAGGATTTGCAACAGAGAAATCACATCAGCCTATGCTGATTAGCAATTCCATTCCATCCAGAGATTTATATAAAAAAACTATCTTACATTTTGCTTTTTAATAAGAATGATCGCTATCTCAAATTGAGTCCCAGCAAATTTTAATAAAGGCCCAAGGTTGAGTGGCATTTTGCATGCTGATTTAGCTGTGATTGCTAGCTTTTGATGAGCTCTACCCTGGCATGTACAGCTCTCCTCAGAGCAGGTTTTAAGACCAGGAGTAAGGAAAAGGATAAAAATAAAAACTTCCAACTAAAATTCGAGGTCTTTTCTTTCTGTGATTGATTACTGAATAAATACCAACATGCATCTTTGGATTCAACCTAAGAGTGAAATTCCCTACAGCTAAACAGCTGTTTTTTTTTTTTAATGGCTTTTCATATACCGATCTGTCAAAATATGTTAACTTTGATGACTTCAATTATTATTTTAAAAAGATGTTATCCATCTATTTATCTATCTTCCACCCTTCTTGATATTTCTTCTTAAATCAGATGCAGAGCCACAAACAAGTAACATTTTGGTTTCCTGATAAGTAAAATGTCAATAAATAAATATCTCTTGAGAGGCAGAGTTCTCCTTTGTTGAAATAGAAGGCACGTTAACTGGTCTGAAAACTAGAGGTAAACTGAGATTTTCAGCCTATGCCAATGGGTGGTGAAAGACTTTTCCAAGAAGGCAAAGAATATTTGGGGGCAGTCCCTATGGTTGTTTCAAGTGTCTTATGTGTCTTAAAAAACTAACATGTTAATGATTATAGTTTTATAGGATGGTGTTAATGATTGTTGTTAGACACCATTTATCTCTGTTGTCACTGATTTCATTGTTATGTAGATCTGTCTACTATAATTCCATGAAGGTCACCTCAAGCTGTTAAGTAAACATCCTATTCAAGCTTGCCTGCCTACTGAAGAAAGATGTGATTGGCCAACACAAAGCAGAATTCATATTAAGCTGAAGAATACAAATGTGATTTGGTTCATTGGCTAAAGATCACCAAATTTCACCCAACAGATAGGGCAGGAGTTTCCAAAACAGAGATTCCAACTAGGAAAAAATAAAAATTTTTTTAAAAGACTGCAGCTAAATCATGGAAATAACTAAATCTCAAAATGCATAAACCATTTTTAATAGAATTTTAGCAGTAAGAAAGTATCATTCTAATAGCCAAGTACTTCTTGGTTATAGCATTTTTTTCCCATAGAAATCCTTGTTTGGTTTCCCTGCTTTTTAGGGGAAAATAGAAAAATGAGACAACATAATAATGTTCATCACAAAAGACAGTAATCACATGAATTTTATTACATGAAAACTTAGCTAGTCAGTATTGTCAAGAAATTTTCCAGATAATTAAAACCTATCCCTTTACACGTCTTTGTTATTTTGCATTAAAAATATTCCTTATAAATATTTTACATTTGTATATTTTCTTAAACAAAACAAAATCTACATTATTTAATCATTTTCATTTCAGTTGCTCTAATGGACATTTTTATGATATACTAAATATTCTGAATACATTTATAAACAATAAAAAATTATTAAATAGTTATTGTCATTTACCTTTTCAATAAATAATGTATTGAAAATCTATGATAAGCCAAAACCATTGCTTAGTCCTGGAAAATGCAATTATAATAAGACATAAATCCTGTCCTCAGGAAGCTTACCATCTACCTGAGGTAGAAATTAATAACACAGGGTGATCAGTACTATGGTAAGGGAATATGTTTGGCACTATGGAGAAACACTGGCTGATGAGAAGGTGCTTAGGACAGGATTCCTAGTGATGCAACCTCAAAGCTGAGTCATAAAGGATCAAAAGTAGGCTAGGTGCAGTCATACCTCTAATTCCAACATTTTGGGATCTCAAGGTGGAAGAATGGCCTGAGGCCAGGAGTTCAAGACCAGCCTGGGGAACATAGTGAGATCCTGTCTCTACAAAAAAATAAAATAATTAGGCAGGCATGGTGGTGTGCCTATAGTCCTAGCTACTGAGAAGGCTTAGGAGGGAGGATCACTTGAGCAAAGGAAGTTGAGGCTGTGGTGAGCAATGATCACACCATTGCACTCCAGCCTCAGTGAAAAAGCAAGACCTTGCCCCCTCCCAAAAAAAAATCAATACAGATTAATACTAGTTAACTAAGTTAAAAAATAGTCAAGATCCTGGGGTTAGAGAAAGCAGGAACATAAATAAATCCTAATAGCTCTAAGTAGCAGGCTAATGGGAACCATTCACAGTTTTCAAAGCATTCAACAAATATTTATGAGCATCCACTATGTGCCAGCCACCTTTCTACAAGCTGCGGTTTAGTTACAAACAAGAAACCTAACCCTGGCCTCATGACCTCATGAACTCTACATTTCAGTAAAGGGAGCACAAAAAAAGGAAGGAGGAAAGGAAGGAAGGAAGGAGGGAAGGAAGGAAGGAGGGAAGGAAGGAAGGAATGAAGGAAGGAAGGAAGGAAAGAAGGAAGGAAGGAAAGAAGGGAGGGAGGGAGGGAAAAGGGAGAAGGGAAGGGGGGGGAGGTGAAAAGAAAGGAAGGAAGGGAGGGAGGGAGGAAGGAAAAAAGCAAAGAAGGAAGGAAAGAAGGAAGAGAGGGATTGAGAGAGGGAGAGAGGGAGGAAGGTAAAAAGAAAGGAAAGAAGGAAGGAAGAAAGGAAGAGGCAGGAGAAGAAAAAGAAGAAAGCAAACAAGCAATGCTATGTTAAACCGAATAAGTATTACAGAGGAAATTAAGTCTCCGAGATAATGACTATCTTAGATTGTGATATCTTTGGCTGTGTGTCCACATCCAAATCTCATCTGGAATTGTAATCCCCATGTGTTGAGGGAGGTACCTTGTGGGAGGTGTTCAGATCATGGGGACAGTTTCCCCCATGCTGTTCTCATGATAGTGAGGGAGTTCTCACAGATCTGAGGGGTCTAAAAGTGACAGTTTCCCCTGCACTTTCTCTGTCTCCTGCCACCTTGTGAAGAAGGTGCCTCCTTCCCCTTCACCTTCTGCCATGATTCTGAGTTTCCTGAGGCCTCCACAGCCATGCAGAACTGTGAGTCCATTAAACCTCTTCTGTTTATAAATTACCCAGTCTCAGGTAGTATCTTTATAGTCGTGTGAAAACTCACGAACGCAGATTGAATGACAAGAAAAGACTTAAGATATTTAATCCAGGAAATAGGTAACAACTAGAGAATTTTAAAAGTGATCAGATTTTCATTTCAGAAATTCTCCACAGCTACTCTCAGAAGATGGATCTGGAAAAAAGTAATACTGAAGAGAAGGAAGCCAGGTAGGAAACTGTCGTCCTGCCCTAGGTGAGAAATGAAGTGATCTGCATTGAGATGGTGGTCGCCAGCCAAGGTGGGGATGCCATGGAGAGGACTCAGGGAGGACCCTTACAGGAGCTACTGAGGAAGTGGAACTGATGAGATAACATCATGAGCCCTGGAAACTCCAGGGCGGCCCTGAAGCTTTGGCTTGGGAAATGGTTGGAGAACGCCACCGCACTCCCAGTAGGGCTTTCAGTTTTGATCCCATTGAGTGTGTTAGTGTGAGTGTGAATGTGAGTGTGAGTCAACATGAGCATGATGTGGGAAAGCCACATGGATATAACACGTGTGTAGTTGGGGATGTAGATTGGAAGCTCACTGGAAAAGTCTAGAATTTTCCATTCACAACAGTGACCTCAGATATAACATATTCATAAAATAAATAACAGACAAGTATTCTATTAAATGGTAAAATGGACAAAAAGCATGAGCAGACAATTTGCAAAAGAAGAAACATAATTGCCTAATGTATATGTAAAGAGAACTGGATATCACTAATAGAAATATTTTTAAATAACTAAAATTAGATATTATTTATCTTCTATCCAACTAAAGTATCATTTGAATATTTTAAAAATTGATGTTGTCGATATTGAAAAAGCATGTGGAAATCGACAACTATACAGAAACAAAGGGTGCATATAGTAACACAATCATTTTAGAAAGTACTTTGGCAATATTTTAAGTATACATTCCTTATAATAAGTATGAATTAATTTTTGATCAGAAAGCAAATAAATGCCTCATAATTCACCAGTCTTTACTGAGACTTCCAAAAGAATAGGTTTTCTCCAAACTTTGAACCCCCAGGTAGCGGTTTTTCCTTCTGTCAGCCCTTACTTAATTTAGTTTTGCTTTGTAGATATTTGCATCTTGTCTGTCTGCTCAAACAGTCTCTATTTAACTTTGTATATTCAACACCTAGAAGGTACTTTACACATAGTAGGTACTTATTAAATATTCCAGAATTTAGTTCCAAGTTTTAAAAAAAGTTATATTTAAAAATAATCTAATTTTTGCAACCAAGAGATAAAAACATATTATAATTTTCCCAAGATTTTGATAAAGAACACATTTTCTCAAGCAGCCATAATTTCAGGATTAGTCACTCTAATATTTATCATATTTAATAGATTTCAGCAATTTAAAAAATAAGTACTGTGACTCAAACATTAGCACATGCCACACACACAAATATTGCCTTTATAAAATAGGTGTCCATATATATTATATAGATATCCGTATGTATACATATTAGAACTATAATTATAATTGGCCCAATAGAGTAACATTATGTGGAAATGATAAATTTTCAAGTGGTTATCATTTCCACGTAATGTTAGGTACTAGCCTAGCAGTTAGTAGTCTTTATAAATTTAAAATATTCACCTACTCATAATTGCTGCATTAGATGATGTTGGTATTGATGGACTCCCTAGAAGATTACCATGGTTAACCTCCTGCCTTCAGGCAAATAAGGCATTATTTGGCTTATTTTGTAGATAATAAAACCAAAGTCAAGAGAGGGGACATGGCTGCCCCAAGATTATTCAATTAGTTAGCAGGAACCACCATGGAACATGCATGTAACAAACCTGCACATTCTGCACATGTATCCCAGAACTTAAAGTAAAATTTAGAAAAAGAAGGAGAATTCTTGCAATGGGCTAGTGTCAAAGCATCGGAGACACAGTGTTAGGAAAACAAAAAAATGAAAGAACATCTTCTACCTCCATCTCAGCAAAACAAGAGCAAGGCAGCAGGATGGGTACAAAGACAGAAAGCCTTTAAGGATGCGACAGAGAGATAATTGATCTTGTTGTGTGGGTTTAATTTCCCCTGTAAAGGAAAAAGAAAGAAGGCAGGTGAGTCGTGCTCTGTGAACACATACACGCACAGAAAATGGAGAAATTTTAGCTATCAATGGAAGATGTTAGTTATCAATGGAATATGCTCTCACAGCCCAGTTACAGTTGATTCTAAGTAGGATCGCATCTGTACCTTTCTGTGGCCTGACCCCAGAGCCAATATGTCCAGCAGGCACAGAGCTCACTGCCTACAATAATGTCAGGGGTCTAGAAAAATGCTTTAATTCCTTTTGAAGATCAGAGGATAAAAGAACATTTTTAGGGTAGAAGATTAGATTTACCTTTATACCAAAGCAGTCATAAAATATATATTTTAATATTTTTTATGCAGGAAGGGACCCATCAAGATAAAAGTGCCCATGGAGTGATGAGAATATATGCTCTCAGGGCATCAGAAGGCAAAGTCAGAGGTTGAGATAATCAGAGGATAAAGTTAGTATGTAAAGGAAAAGAAAAGGATGCTAGAATTTTAGTGAGGATACAGTATTATCCAAGTGGATGTTGGTGTGGATTTTGAGGCAGATACACCTCGTCAAGAGAGGGTACTTGATAGGGGACAAGATTGAGAAGAAGCAAAAAGGATTCACTGATACCGAGCTGAGAAGAGATAACCATGAAACGAGGAGAGGCTGGAGATGGAAGCATCAGGTGCAAGATTTGAGGAGCTGGGAGGCACCTTACGACAATGAGGGCTAGAGACACTTGCTGGTAGAAGCCAAAGATTCAGCGTGACAAGGTTAAGAGAGGAAATGCCTGTCAGTGATAGACTGGGTAAAGAAAATGTGGCACATATATGCCATGGAATACTATGCAGCCATAAAAAGGATGAGTTCATGTCCTTTGCAGGGACATGGATGAAGCTGGGAACCATCTTTCTCAGCAAACTGACACAAGAACAGAAAACCAAACAACACACATTCCCATACATAAGAGGGTATTGAACAATGAGAACACATGGACACAGGGAGGGGAACATCACACACCAGGCCTGTCAGGGGGTGGGGGGCTAGAGGAGGCCTGTCGGGGGTCGGGGGATAGGGGAGGGATAGTATTAGGAGAAATACCTAATGTAGAAGACGGGGCGATGGATGCAGCAAACCACCATGGCACCTGTATACCTATGTAACAGGCCTGCATGTTTTGCACAGGTACCCCAGAACTTAAAGTATAATAACAAGAGAGAGAGAGAGAGAGAGAGAGAGAGAGAGAGAGAGAGAGGAAAAGGAACTATGAGGCCTAGAAGTAAACATTAGATAAACAAGGAATCCAGAAGGTCTCAAAATTTGGGAGCAGCAAATCAAGTATTCCCAAATGAGCCCTCTTACACTAATATTGCAAAATTAGGTCTTTGTGTAACAAGGGGGAAAAAAACTGAACTAGGAGGCAGATGACCCAGTTCCAGGTTCCCTTTACCACTCACCAGGTGTGAATTGGACAGATAAACTCTCTGAAATGTATTGCATCTAGAAATGTTTTCATTAAGGGTTTTTTTTCCCATCCCTTAATATACCTTCAAGCTCTAATTTCTGTTACTTCACGGTTCTATCATGCAATATGGGTTGCAATACACGGGCTGTTTGCATAATAGTTGTGAGTCCAAAGGATTAAGTGGTAGACAAAGCTTACAAATTGATATAAATACACAGGTATAAGAGGAAAGAATATTCCTTCTTTTGTTCAAGAAGAGAAATCTTTTTGTTATCATTACATCACTTCTCCCTTTTCAGTAATAAACCATGAAAGAATATGCCTCCACTTTTCCATTTCTTGCCTTTTGAAGTTAATTTCCAATCCTAACTGTAAATCAGAAATGGTGCAATCTTTGATATGTTACAGAGCAATGAAAATTTAATTTATATAATATCTTCCCTTTTTTCAGTGCCTCGTTCAATTGAAGCAGAAGGAGCTGTGAATGATGGCCAAGTTAAGAATGAAAAGTAACATCAAAGTGATGTCTGTCATTATGATTTCAAGCAGCATGTGCCACTAGGGAAGGTGTGGGTGAAATATAAAAAGGATATGGTTGACTAACTGAAATAGAATATAGACATACAGAAAGTCAGGTACTTTGTAAATTTCTAAATTACCCATCTACAGTCTAAAGGACAATTTTGAAAATGAGCAAGTGCAATGGGTAATAAATTTTCACGTGAGTGTGTGTGCACATGTGTGCTAAACTGGGGGTCATACTGTTCAGTTACAAGTGCCTCATATGGGTTCCCAGCTTCAAAATTAAGTGTACTTTTTCGTTCCTGAAAGCACCAAACAAAGGAAGGATGCTAGCTTCCAGAGCACCCCAGATGGCACTGAGGTAGGAGTAGAGCAGTGTATAAGACATACCTGAGGCTGGGTAACTTCTAAAGGAGAGAGGTTTAATTAACTCAAAGTTCAGCATGGCTGAGGAGGCCTCAGGAAACTTACAATCATGGCAGAAAAGGCAACGAACACATCCTTCTTCACATGGCGACAGCAAGGAGAAGTGCCAAGCAAAAGGGGGAAAAGCCCCTTATAAAACCATCAGATCTTGTGAGAGCTCACTCATGACCACAAGAACAGCAGCATAGGGGGTAACAGCCTCATGATTTAATTACCTCCCACCTGATCTCTCCCATGACACGTGGGGATTATGGGAACTATTGTTCAAGATGAGATTTGTGTGGGGACACAGCCAAACTGTATCAGGCATCAGATAGGGATGTAAGAGAAAGAAAAGGAATCAAAGTGCCAGCTAGGGAGGGGCCTATCACTCCTCACAGGCCAGATGTTTTTTACTCTGCAAAGCATCTTGAACCACTATTAACCCTGAGGGTGGATCTATAAATTCCTAAACTTGATGCAAATTTGGAGAACAATACAAGTCAGTGGATGGGGATGGCATTTCTATGAGAAGAATGGGCTTTTATTGGAAGTGAAATTGGGCCATTTAGATGTGAGCCCTCAATGCCAATAAGCGCTCACTGTGCATATTAATAGACTTCTAGGAACAGAGGGGTCAATTTTCCTGCCAGCAGAGTCATTTGTTTAACCTGAAAAGGTCTTCCAGAGAAACTGTGATGGAGTTTCTCAGGACCCTGGCTTAAGTGATGAGCATCCCAGGCCTATTTTGTTGCAATGAACCCTTAAAGCCTTAGAGGAGGGAGATAGCTACCCTCATCTGGGGAGGCAGGGAGTGACGTGAGACCCAACAGCAAAGCCACTGGCAAACACAGTCTAGTGTCTGTGACACCCGGGACCCTTGGTGAAATTAAATAGCACATCTGGCAGAACTAGCCCCAGCTCCTGGGTGCTCCCAGAGGCCGCTGCTCTGAGCCCTGATAAGATGCTATCAGCAGGCCCCTCTAAGTACACAAAGCACTTTAAGCAGATCACTGGGCAATTACCATAAAGAGGGAAAGATACTGCCTCTATTGATGGGAGAGTAATATGGAACACAAGACCATTGATTTTTTTTTTCTGCGTCTTATTTCTGATAATAAACTTGTTCTGCAGCCACCTGAGGTTGGTTGGTTTGCCATAAAACTGGAGATTTAGTGAGAATATGTTTAGATACAAATATTTCAGAAGAGAGTCCTGCTTTTTAATTTATACTTGGGTTTGTGGGGTTTTTTGTGTAGAGATGCGTCTCTACAAAACAGTGTGTTTGTCTTTCTCACAAAAGTGCTAGAAGAACGTGCAAGTATTATTAATGGCTTTATCCAAAGATTTTTACGTGCCATTTCGTAACTACCATGTATTAAGTGCCTGCTATATTCCAGGCACTGAATGAGGTATTACAAAGACAGGATAATTCAATTGTCACAAAATTATACCCAAGGCAAATATGCCGTCCTCACACTGCAGATGAGAAAGCCAACGTCCAGAATGATTGGGAAACTTGCCCCAGATGATAAGTGGTGAAGAAGGGAATGAGACCTGGTAGATATTAGAATAGTTCTATATAATTGTAAAGGTAATTTTACCATTTTCTATTAATTATTTAACAATTACCCATTGCAGAGATACTGGAGAAGTAGAATTCAGAGTATTCAAAGCTTAATTGTATAGAAACATTAGTGAAGAAAAACAGAAGACAGAATGATGACACAAGTCTCCAACCTGGACCACTAAGAGGCTGGTAATGCCTTTAACCAATCCAGGGAAGAAAGAAAATAAACAAAGAAAGAGCAAGAGGTGTGAAGTGACAAGTTCCTCTTGGGGGCAGTTTTTACATTATTAAAGTGATATAAATAAAATACATATTATTTTAGGCCAGGTGTGGTGGCTCATGCCTGTAATCCCAACACTTTGGGAGGCTGAAGTGGGAGGATTACTTGAGGCCAGGAGCTCGAGGACAGCCTGGGCAATGTAGCAAGACCCCATCTCTACAAAAAGTTTAAAAATGTTCTAAAATTTAGTGCTTATTTAAGAAATATTATTTTAGCGTATTTATTATTTTATATACTATAAAACATATAAAATGTATATATTATGTACTTACACAATATACATTTTCATATGTTTATTATTGTTACTAGAGTAATGTAAAAAAATTGAGAAGTGGGAAGCGGAGAAGTAATAAATTATCCATAATGTCATCATTTCATCCCAGTTGTCCTCCATTTTGTATTCCTATATTTTTGTATGCATCTTTTTGTTTATAATTGCAGTAAGAGTGCATATCAAATGGTTTTTTTCATCATGTGAATTAATTCAGAGACATTGCTACCTAATCTTCATATTTATTACTTTTCATGTATCCCTCCCATCCCATCCAGAGGATACACTATTACTGACTTAACGGTGTCTCTTATTGTTCAGGCAATTAGCTGACTTATGACTTTCAGCTATTTTAAATCACTTTGTGTTGAATAAATTTACGTACTCTCCTTAAGGTGCTCAGATGCCCAGAAGTAGGATTCTGGGTGGGTCAGATTCTGTTTATTTTTTATGCAGGTGAATTCCAATAAAACACTTATTGGACATGTGAATTCTGAGTCCAAAATTCAGGAGGAAAGTCAAGGCTAGAGATAGAGCTCTGGGTGTAGGGGCGTCGCTCTTGGAGCAAAGTGCAGCCAAGGCATGGCAGGAGTGCTAAAATATGATGGCTAATTCTTTGATCCTTCTCCCAGTGAGAGGGGCCATCTATGTCCCCCACCCATGAGTCTGGCAGGATTTGTAATTGCTTTGAAGGAAAGATTTTGATGGCTGGGGAAGAAGCGTGGCTCACAATGACAGGGAGCAGACGACACTGTGGAATGGCCCAGGCCGTATCATGAAAGTCTGTGTACATCCACCTACTTCTCCTGGTGCGTTCACTCTGGGAAGTCCTAGTTGCCATCCCGTGAGAAGCCCTAGTCACACAGAGGGACCGCAGGTAGGTGCTCTGGCTGAGTCTCAGATTAGACAAGACTTGATGTCATCCCAGTCCAAGACCCAGACATGTGAGTGAAGACGCCTTCAGAAAATTCCAGCCTCCCTCTGTTGGAAACATGTCCCAGCCATTTGACACATTCCTGACCAGGCCCTATAGAATGTGGAAGAGATGCAAGCTATCCCTGTTCTGCCTGTTCAAATCCCCGGCCCATAGAGTGCAAACGTGTAATAAAATTGTTGATGTATCATGACTCTCGGTTTAGGGAGGTTTGATGGGCAGCAAAAAAACCAGAGGTGAATTTGGTACCGGGAAGGGGTCTCTGCCGTAATAAAAGGTGAAACTGGCAGCATGGGTTTTGGAGCCCAGTGATGGGAGAAGCCGAACAGTCCTCGGGGAGGTCATCAACGAGGGCTTGAAGGATAGTGAAGACACAGGTGTCGGGAGCTAAGAAAGGAGCCATTGTTACCTAGCAGCAATGCCTTCTGCAACACTGTCCCATCAAAATGTACTTAAACTCAACCATGAAGATAAAGGAGAATTTCAGGGGAGTGTTGAAGGCTTGCCTAGCTTTTACCACTCTAAAATAAAATGAGAGAGTAAGAGAGATAAACTAAAGAATGAATTACTCCATAATTCGGAGAAAATATATAATTGAGAGGAAATGTAAGTGAAAGGAAATGTACCTGATAACAAATTTGAAGGGACTGTAACAAAGAGCAAAGAGTCCTCAAAATAAGAAACAGGCTGGGCACCGTGGCTCACATCTTTAACCACAGCACTTTGGGAGGCCAAGGTGGGAGGATTGCTTGAGACTAGGAGTTCTAGACCAGCCTGGGCAACAAAGAAAGACCACGTCTCTATAAAACATTAAAAAATAGCCAGGCATAGTGGTGCACGCCTATAGTCCTAGCTTCTCTTCTCAGGAGGCTGAGGCAGGGGAATCACCTGAGCCCAGGAGTTGGAGGTTGTAATGAGCTATGTTCTCTATACCGAACTCAAGCCTGGGCTACAGAAGAAGACCCTGTAGGGAAAGAGAGGGGAGGGGAGGGGAGGGGATGGAAGGGAAGGAGGGGAGGGAAAGACCAACCTCAGGGCAAAGATCAAATCCAAGGCCTTTTCAAGAAACAAAATGCCACTACATTTGAGGCGGCTTTTTATGCAGCAAAAGGTTCCCAAAACATGCAAAAATGAGATTCTCAGAAGAGAAGCACCATGGATGGAAAAGAAGGAACTGAGGCCTGAGGGAACAAAAAGAAAAAAAATTTTAATAAGCAAAATGAGAAGAGATATTCTTAAAGGAATCAATTGCTCATTATCGCAGAATGGAATATAACTTCTTTCACTGGGTATAATTATTTCGAGATTCATCTGTTTCATTTCATGTATTTAAGTGTATGGTTGTATCACGATTTGGTTATCCATTCACACTTTGAAGGACAGTGGAGTTCCTTCCAGGTTTTAGAGATTAGAAATAGTGCTGCTGAAAGCATTCACACACAGATTTTTGTGTGAACCTGTTTTTATCTAAGATAAATTCCTAGGCGTGATATTGCTGGGTCATGAGGGATGGATATGTTTACCTTTTTAAGGAAGTGTCAGACTGTTTCCCAGAGCAGTTGGACCACTTTGCATTCCCACCAGCGGTGGAAGAGAATTCCGGTTGTTCCAACATCCATCATCACTTGGCATCCTCAGTGCTTTGCATTTTTGCTGCTCTAAGAGGTACGTAGTGGCACCTCATTGTGTTAATTTGTATGTTCCTAATGACTAATGATTTTTTCATTGGCTTACTTGCCTACCTTTTATCTACTTGGTGAAGCTTCTGTTCAAATCTTTCACACATTTTTAAATTAGGTTGTCTGTTCCCTTGTTGTTGAATTTTGAGAGCTCTTTATTCCAGATATGTATCTTTTGTCTGATACATTATCTGCCAACATTTCCTCCCAATCTGTAGCGTGTCTTTTCAGTTTCTTACGTGTGTTCTTTGAAAAGCAAAATGTTTTTAACTTTCATGAAATCCAACTTACCCGTTTTTCCTTTATGGTGAGAGTACTTACCTACAATGGGTCGGACTCAGGGAAGTGGGGAAGGAGAGAAGTTGCTGAATCTGTTCTGTATCCTGTTTGTGGGAGTAGTTATGAGAATCTGTGCACCTAAGACACATTGGATGATAGATATACCAAAAAATGTGAATGTAAATTCCTCAAAAATCTCTTCTACATCTACTAACATACGGTGGAGGGAAGACTGTACCTGACATAAATCAGAGCTTTCCAATGCATAAAAGCTTATTTTTTATTAGAGAAAATATAAAGCGGAACATGTCTATAGGCATGAAAGTGGCGTACGTTTATATCCCAACTCTCTGCATTAACATAATTTATATGCTGATTTTATGCTAATTTCAGCAGTTAGCCAATAGCAAAAGAATTCGTTCTTTTGGGAATTTTGCCCAGCAGAAAAGATGCTTACGTATTAGGGATGCCAGTGTTTCATTTGTGCCTGGGTTCACGTGATGGAGCGCAAGGAAAACGAATGAGTTCATAGCAGGGCTCTAAGTGCCCCAAAACATTTAGGGCCATTCGAAACTATTCAGATTATTGACTCCACCTCCAGATAAACAAGATCAAACAGCCTGGTCTTTTTTCCCTCTGCCTTTGTAACTAACCAAAGCCTGAAGCTCTCAGCAGTACCTTCCTAATTGGCTTCATTGTTTGCTGATTGTGCTTAGAGCAGTTAACATTTGCATTTCCAATGGACCAGCCTGACATTTCAGTTCCCTTTAAATGACCCTTAATGGTTTTCTATGTTTCAGCAAAACCAGAGAATCCACTCTTGGGAGTAATTGTTACTTACACAAGGTAAGTGCAAGTTTTTTGTTGTTGTTTGTTTTGTTTTTTTGCTTACGGACTTTAGAAGATACAGATATTGGAGTGTGGGTTTGGGCATGTATTGGAAGACATAATTCATTCTTATTCTTCCATGAAAGACGCAGAAGTGAGACTGGGAGCTAAACCCGAGCAACCTTCTGACACTTTTCACTTTACGCCCAGCATTTTCCCATTTGTATGGCTTTTCTTACAGGATTGGGACACTCTCTGTTTCTGTGCCCCACAGCGCCACCCTTGATTTCACAAGCTACGATAAAGTGCCCCCGCTGCTACATCGTTGGCACCACCCTTATTTTACCACTAATTACGTTCTCCTTCATATATTGTTTATTACACACTGTTCTCTAGCTCCATTCCACTGCGGCTTCTGGTGGAAAAAGATCATGTCTTATTCAGTTTCTTCCTCTCAAAGGGCTTTGAACATTTGCAGACACTTTCATCTTGTCTGTAGCTTGTTTTCATTCTCTTCACTGTGTTCTTTGAGAAGCAAACTTTTTTGCTGTGATGAAGCCCAATTTATCACTTTTTTCTTTCATGGATAGTGTTTCTTGTGTTATATCTAAAAACTCTTTGCCAGATCCTAGGATTGAGGGTGGGGAAAACATCTATGTACAAAAGTTTAACGTGAAGCAATCGGGGGAGGGGGAGTGTGAGAATTATTAGATATTCTCTTTGTGTGGGGGTTCAAATTTCATAAAACTCACAGAACTGTACACCAAAATATTTATGTGTCACTTTCTGAAGTGCTAAAGGAATGTTTGCTCGATTTGTTTGTTTTATTATTACTATTCTGAGACAGGGCCTCACTCTGTCACCCACTCTGGAGTGCAGTGGCATGATCACACTTGCAGCCTCCACCCTCAGATTCAAGGGATTCTCCTGCCTCAGCTTCCCAAGTCACTGGGATTACAGGCACCTGCCATCATGCCAAGCTAATTTTCATATTTTAATAGAAACCGGGTTTCACTGTGTTGGCCAGGCTGGTCTTGAACTGCTGACCTCGGGTGATCCGCCGGCCTCGGCCTTCCAAAGTGCTGGGATTGCAAGCGTGAGTCACGGTGCCTGGCTGCTTTGTTTGTATTATTAAGGAAATTATTTTTGCTAAATTATCCTGGAAACATACTTTTCAAAATACAAGCCATATTCTTGTTACCCCAGCAAGCGAAGGGAATGGAGTAAAATTGTGTCACTCACTTAGGAATATAGATGAAGCATATCCTCTGTACCAAAGTACTTTTCTTCCTCTCCTCTTCAGATGATCCTCAATGGCAACTGTTGTGTCTCCAGCAACATGTGAACCATAATGAAGAGCGGAATAAAACTATGATTCATCTTCGGAGGTTCTCCATTTTCCCCCTTACATTTGAGTGATAGAAAAAGTATTCAGCTGGGCACAGTGGCTCATGCCTGTAATCCCAGCACTTTGGGAGGCCGAGGTGTGTGGATTGCCTGTGGTCAGGAGTTCGAGACCAGCCTAGCAGACATGGTGAAATCCTGTATCTACTAATAATATAAAAATTAGCTGAGCATGGTGGTGGGTGCCTGCAATCCCAGCTACTTGGGAGGCTGAGGCAGGACAACTACTTGGACTCGGGAGGCAGAGGCTGCAGTGAGCCGAGATCACGCCACTGCACTGCAGCCTGGGTGACAACAGTGAAACTCCATCTGAAAGAGAGAGAGAGAGAGAGAGAGAGAAGGGAGGGAGGGAGGGGAATGAATGAAGGAAGGAAGGAAGGAAGGAAGGAAGGAAGGAAGGAGGGAAGGGAGGAAGGAAGGAGAGAAGAAGTATCCCATCCTATGGTCTCTCCATATTGTTAGCTTCTTCCTGGGAAGGAGGGTGGCTTGGACACAGGAAGAGGAAGAAAGAGAGCACTAACCTCTCTTCCTCCTCCCCCCTTTGAAGGCTGCCTCAGAGGGAATGTGGGCTCACTCATCCCCTCCTGCAGCAGGTACAGCAGGATACTTCAATTCTGATCTCCATGGGCCTTGCCATCTTAGGAACTGATACCTCGTAGAGGCCATGCATCCCTAGCTTCCTGCGCACCTTTTAGAATTACATCTGCCATGCCCTCCTGGAGATGTTGACATCCACAAAGCAGGAAATGCTGAGGGGCTCCCAGACCTTACTCATGAAAAGGAATTTTATTGCTCCTGAACTCAAAGCTTGCTGGCTCTCCACAATAAAGGCTTTCTCCATTTCCATGGCTGTGTGCCAATAAGGAAATAGGACAAGATTTATGAGCATGGCCCAAAACCCATGCCACAGCAGGGTTAAAACAATTTATATATATATATATATATATATATATATATATATATATATATAAAAGCAGAAGAAATGGTCTTGAGTGGACACAGATTTGCCGATGACTCAATCACCTTTTATTTTAAGGCAAGGTATCTTTCTTGGGAGAGAATAAATGAACCATTCCTCCGATGTCTACCGTCACTTTGTTTTGAGGAACGATGGTGGCGTGCCATCACAGAACACAGGCTACTCAGAAATGTCACACTGACTGACGTGTACAATTGATTTATGACATGTACATTGCCTTAAGGTCTCCCGGCTTCTGCGCAACATCTAAACTCATAACAACTAAACTAAGTCCATCAATTAGTAAGGTAAATTAAAGATTCAATCTTCAATCAGTCTAGAAGAGACTTAGAAGGGCTATGTAGTAGGCACTTAGACCTTATCCCTAATAAATTACATACACTCCTCTGCAGCATTGTGTATGCCACCCTCTCCTAAGTGGCTTCAGCTGTGAACATACAGCTCTGTGATGATATAAAGCCAATTAGCCTTAGACAGTAGTGGAGTGAAATTCCAATTGCAAACTTTTTACAGCCTAGCAAAGCACTCCCTGAAAACTTACAGAAATTCCACATAGATCTAAGGCTCTGCTTAGCAACAGTTAACAGTGCAGGGACTATTACACCAATTTCCTTCTTTTTTTTCTGTAATGACTTTACGTGTCAGAGTGGCAGGAAAAGGTGGCACATACTGCCAAAATTGTTTCTAAAAACAGTTTACATGGAAAGCAAAATTAAAAATAAGTAAGATAATGCTACATTGCAAGGAGCTTGAAAAAAACAAAAACAAGTAATATTTTTTATATACAGGCATCAATATGTTTGACGCTTCTGTTTTCTTAAGAGCAAAATTGTAGTTACTTAATATCATTTACTTCACCAAACTACATATATAAGAACACCCAACTTAATTTAACTGAAATGTACATCTTCAGAGCTTTAATCACTAAAAAAATTAAAAATTGAGAGACCAGGCACAGTGGTTCAAGTCTATAAACCCAGCACTTTGGGAGGCTGAGGTGAGAGGTTTGCTTGAGCTCAAGAGTTTGAGGCCAAGCTGGGCAACATAGTGAGACTCTGTCTCCACAAAAAAAAAAAAAAAAAAAAAATGCAAAAACTAGCCAGGCATGGTGACTCACACCTACTCTCCCAGCTACCTGGGAAGCTAAGGTGGGAGCCCTCCTCGCCTGAGCTCAGGAGGAGGAGGCTGCAGTGAACCAAGACCACACCACTGCACTCCAGCCTGGGCAACAGAATGACACTCTGTTTCAAAAAAAAAAAAAAAAACAACCTGAGAAATTCACAATAAACAACAATTGAACTCGGCTATCAAAGGAGGCTCAAACAATAAAATAAGTCATTTATTCCATCTTTTGCCAATCCACTGTGTGATGAAAAAAGTGAAGTATAGGGTAGAAAAGTATTTACAAGGTCCAGTAGCATGAAAGGCATAGAAATTGCATTGTATTTAAGTATTCATTTATTCAGTAGCTATACATACACAAAGTGCTTTCCAGATGCAGGATCTTTTCAAAGCACTGACCCAGGAAGAGAGCTTTGATTCCCTACCTTCACCACTATTCCACACTGAGTCAAAGTATGAGATTTTTTTTTTTTTTATCAGTAATTGTCTACCTTGGCCAGGCGCAATAGCTCATGCCTATAATCCCAACACTTTGGGAGGCCAAAGAGAGAGGATTGTTTGAGGCCAGGATTTCAAGGCCAGCCTGGGCAACACAGCAAGACTTCATCCCTATTCTTTTATTAAAATAATGATAATTCTCACTCCATCACAAAGATACATGTACATGTATGTCCATTGCATCACTATTCACAATAGCAAAGACATGGAATCAACCCAAATGCCCATCAACAATAGACTGGATAAAGAAAATGTGGTACATAGACACTATGGAATACTATGCAGCCATAAAAAGGAGCAAGATTGTGTCATTTGCAGGGACATGGATGGAACTGGAAGCCATTATCCTCAGCAAACTAACAAGGGAAAAGAAAACCAAGCACCGCATGTTCTCACTTATAACAGAGCTGAACAATGAGAACACAAGGACACAGGGAGGGGAATGACAAACACTGGGGCCTTGGGGAAAGGCAGAGGAGTGGAGAACATCAGGAAAAATAACTAATGGATGCCGGGCTTAATACCTAGGAGATGGGTTGGTAGGTGCAGCAAACCACCACGGCATATGTTTACCTATGTAACAAACCTGCATGTCCTGCGCATGTGCCCTGGATCTTAAAATAAAATAAAATATGGTTTAACAATAAAAAATAATGACAATAATAATAATTGTTCACCTGACGAGTTGTACCATCTAATTACCAAGCCAAACATGAGAAAATGCTTTATTTCCATCCTTTTAAATATATGCCATGCAAAACTTTACTGCTCAACTGCAATGAATAAACACTGACTTCATTTTTAGACATCTGAAAACTCTACCACACCCCTAAAGATAGAGGGAAACACCCTTGAATATTGCAAAATCAAAGATAGAAATTGCTGCCCTAAATAAGAAAATGCTTATGGAACCTGAATAGATAGCTGAAATACATGTATGGGGCAAAACCATTCACCAATAAATCCCAATCTTCATCCCACTTTCCATGTCAATAAAGTAATGGAATAACAAAATATACCCAGAGGTCTATATTCTGCTGCTACCAGGCTAGCCTATAGAGATGTGAAACTAATCTTTTTAGAACAGCTTTGACAACAGGAAAAGATTACCCCAGAAATTATTCAGAAAGGTCCTGCTAAAATAAATTCCAGTTTTTCTGAAACTGTTGTTAGATGCTAGGAATAGTAATGGCCTCCCATCCATAAAAATTATATCAAGGAATCTGATGGGATGTGACAAACCCCAGTTATCATACGTCTCCCATGTGCATCTCCACCTAAAATTGCCCAATTATGAATTGATTCTTCTTTCTCTCCTTATCTCAGTGATGGCATCATTTACTGGTAACCTCAATCAAAACATGGGTGTAATCTTAAACTCTCTCTCCCTGTAACTCCTTACCTAAACTCTCACCTACGCTCATACCCTTCACCAAATTCTGTCAGATTTAACTCTGCCTCCCAAGTGTATTGATATATTATCAATTTCCATTTCCCCCTCCTCCTCCTACTGTGGGTCCCTGACACTAGCTGAGCAACTACTTATCTCTCTACAAAGGCCATCTCTCCCTAACTGTTCTTATTCTTGTGAATCTTGTCACTTCGTACCTAAACTCCCCACCATGTTGCCCACCTCACACCCAACTCTTTTTGGTGCTGTTGTTAAAGATTTTTTTTTTTTTTTTTTTTNCGCACCACCATGCCCAGCTAATTTTTTGTAGTTTTAGTAGAGACGTGGTTTCACCGTGTTGACCAGGATGGTCTCGATCTCTTGACCTCGTGATCCACCCGCCTCAGCCTCCCAAAGTACTGAGATTACAGGCGTGAGCCACCACGCCCGGCCTTTTTTGGTCATTTTATATGAGCAGGAGCATTGAGTTCAATTTTCTTTTTACCTACTTCGTATTAGTAGATACTCAAAATGATGCCACCAGACTCCCTAAATACTTTGGTCATGTGATGTTTCACTTCATCAGAACCACCTGAATAAATCTGCAGAAGCAATTTGTTTAAAGATGCATCTGTCTCCAAGTTTCATTTATCTTCATTGAATTCACCAACCAATTTATCCCAAGTTTTGGTTTAACAAGATGAATCGATATGGGGTCTTTGCATCTGCAATGAGCTCTTTAGCTTAAGCATATCTCATGTGGTTTGGAAGTTTGGTCCCTTCCAAATCTCATGTTGAAATGTGGCCTCCAGTGTTGGAAGTGGGCCTAACGAGGTGTTTGGAACATGAGGAACAGCTTGGTGCTCTTCTTATGGTAGGAGTTCCCAGAAGATCTGGTTGTTTAAAAGGACCTGGCACCTCCCCGTCTCTCTCTTGCTCTGCCTCCCCCACGTGCTCCACCACACCCCTTTGTCTTCCGTCATGTTCATAAGCGTCCTGAGGCCTCACCAGAAGCCAAGCAGATGCTGGCACCATGCTTGTACAGCCTGCAGAACCACGAGCCAAAAGAGTCTCTTTTCTCTATAACTCACCCAGCCTCAGGTACTTCTTTATGGCAATGCAAAATGGACTAATGCAACATCTCTAGGGGATTTTTTTTTTTTTTTTTTTTTTTTTTTTGAGACAGAGTCTTACTCTTTCACCCAGATTGGAGTTCAGTGGCATGATCTTGGCTCACTGCAACCTCTGCCTCCCAGGTTCAAGCCAATTCTCCTGCCTCAGCCTCCTGAGTAGCTGGGATTACAGGCATGTGCCACCACACTCGGCCGATTTTTGCATTTTTAGTAGAGATGGGGTTTCACCATGTTGGCCAGGCTGGTCTGGAACTCCTGACCTCAAGTGATTCACCCACCTCAGCCTCGCAAAGTGCTGGGATTACAGGCGTGAGCCACCAGGGCTGACCAAAGATTTTAAAATTCTAATTATAAGCTGAGAGCAGCAATCCCAGATACTCAGGAGGCCAAGGCAGAGAGTTGCTTGAACCCAGGAGTTTAAGACCAGCCTGAGCAACACACATTGTGAGACCTCCATCTCTAATATACATGAATTATATGTTTGTTTATATTTAGATATATCTATATATATATATTAAAATTCTAATTATAAAAGTAATGTATATACTCACTATAGAAAATTTGGAAATTATCTTAGAGACATTTAGAGAATGTCTCTTAGAGAAGAGGTAAAATTTTCCTCTTATCTTAAAGAAGAAAATTTTAAAATTCCCAGTTATACCTCCCAGAGATAACCACTGATTTTTGAAAATCTCTTTAAAAATAATACAATCGAGATGCCTAAATAGTGACCACGGAAACTACTGGTTCTACTGCAGGATTCTCTAACTTGATGATTCATCTAATTTGTATGAAAATATAAGATTGGAATAGACAGAAATTCTTTCTTTTCTGCCCAGAGGACTTTAATTTCGTAATACATTACCTTCAGTCTTCTCACCCTGTCAATTTTGTGTATATTCCAAGTGTAGTCCTACTTGCTTGAAATAAGAATGGCGTTGCATTTGCTTTATAATTTAGGAATATTCTTATCTAGTGAACCAGTAGAAATTTTTAAAAATTGGTTAAAAGATATTAAGGAAGACAAAGTTGAGATTGCTAAGAAGAAAACTTAAAGATGTATACTGCAGTTAACAAATGACACTCAAATCTGAATGGCTTTCAACAACAAAGGTTTGCTCCACACTTTGTGCCTGTTATAGGCAGCTGCAACTCTCCCCTGTATGACTTCACTTCAGCACCGGGACTAAGAGTAGCCTCTGTGTGAATACTGATGGTCGCTTAAGGAAGGGAAAAGGCAGTATAGTGAATCATGCCTGTCTTTCCAAGACTGTGCTGGGGAGCCAAGGTGGGAGGATCACTTGAAGCCAGGAGTCCTAGGCTAGCCTGAGCAGCATAGCAAGATTCCATCTCTACAAAAACAGAAAAAAATAGCCAGGCATGATGGCCCACGAGTGTAGTCCCAGCTACTCAGAGGCCAAGGTGGGAGGATTGCTTGAGGCCAGGAGTTTCAGTCTAGCCTGGTAGATAGAGTAAGAGCTTATCTCAAAAGAAAGAAAGAAGGGAAGAAAGGGAAGAAAGAAAGAGGGAGAAAGAAAGAGAAAGAAAAAGAAAGAAAGAAAGAGAGAGAGAGAAAGAAAGAGAGAGAGAGAAAGAAAGAAAGAAAGAAAGAAAGAAAGAAAGAAAAAGAAAGAAAGAAAGAAAGAAAGAGAAAAAGAAAGAAAGAAAGAAAGAAAGAAAGAAAGAAAGAAAGAAAGAAAGAAAGAAAGAAAGAAAGGAAGGAAGGAAAGAGAACAAAAAGAAAGAAAGAGAAAACACAGAATTAGAAAATATAAAATGTAGTGAGTTTCTGGAGAATTTCATCACAAACAAACATGGAATTCCAATCTTTATTACCAAATGAAATTCTTCCTGGGTCACCCAAGAAGTTGGACATTTGATGTCAAATAGATATGGCCTAAGACTCAACTGCTTTATCTGTGAATCCCATGAGTAACAAATAATAATAAGGGTAATGAATCTCTTCTACTTCACAAAGATGTTTTGCAGATAAACTAATTAATGATGATAAAGTGTTACGTCTTATTAAGTTTATTATGATCATTAAGTTCTCATGATGAAAAGATACGTTTTGAAATGTGATGTTCAGTAGGTGGCGTTCTTCCCTCTGGATCTATAACGAATTTCAGCTGTGTTCTAGAGACCATCTCTGGCACCTTGTTGATTCTGACTGTAGAGACTATAGTATTTACTACCGTTTTCCTCCAGATTCATGAAAGACAGAAGGTCATAGCTATATTTGATTATGATTTGAATATCATTTGCATAAGCTTTGACATTGGCTCTATAAGTATATAGTATGCCATCAAATCTGTATTTCCAAATATATTTCTATACATTATATTAATTCTGTATTGTTTTATATATAAATACAATAAATATATAAAATACATTTATATTTATCATATAAAATATATTTAGGTAAATATAAACATACAACAAAATATAATAGTAGACAGCATTTACTTACGTACTATTTAATTGCCTTATATTATTTGATTAAATCCATTCAACAGTCCTTTTTTCTTTGATAGAAAATTAGTTTACTTTTTTTGGTCATTTTTTTTTTTGAGACAGAGTTTCACTCTTGTTACCCAGGCTGGAGTGCATTGGCGCGATCTCGGCTCACTGCAACCTCCACCTCCTGGGTTCAGGCAATTCTCCTGCCTCAGCCTCCTGAGTAGCTGGGATTACA
>NW_016107335.1:10180084-10184373 GCF_001604975.1 Cebus imitator
GGGTTCAAGCGATTCTTCCGCCTCAGCCTCCCGAGCAGCTGGGACTACAGACACGTGCCACCATGCCCGGCTAATTTTTGTATTTTTAGTAGAGACGGAGTTTCATCATGGCGAGAATGGTCTTGATCTCTTGACCTCGTGATCCGCCCGCCTCGACCGCCCAAAGTGCTGAGATTACAGGCATGAGCCACCGCGCCCAGCCTTTTTTTTTTTCTTTTTTAGTTTCACTTTGCAGATGAGTAACTGAGGAGCAAAGATATTAAGCAACTTGCCCATGGTCACATAGTAGACTGAACCCAGATTGATCATCTGAATCTGAACCCGGCCCGGAACTGCTAAACCTCACTCCCTCCTGTACCGCCTACACAAAATCTAATAGCCATGAGAAAATACAAAACACAATTTATGTTGAACACAGAATATAAAATTTGTATTTCTTTCATGACAACGATCATGGAAAATTGTGATTGAATATAGCCAAAAATTTGGAACTATTTCCCTTAAAAAAAAAGTTCTAGTTAGATTGTTTGGATAACAAATAAGCTTTTTGTTTATATAGACAACTATATGTTCTCCTACCGCTAAACTAATAAATGATGTTTTTGTTTTCCTTGCCTATTAATTTAAGGAGTGTCTGTATAAGGAACAGCCTGGGAGGTAGGAGCAGCCAGAAATGAATTATTGGCTTCAGAGCTTGTGAACGAAGTTTCCTGGAGATCACCACAATGCCAAGCCTCTGTACTTTTCCTCCCCAAATGGGGAGTTTGGCCCCAGGACATCGTTTAGGTGATGGGACTTATTGGCAAGTGAACACAGAGAAATGAGTGCAGACAATTTCAGAATGCCGGCGGCCACTGTATTATCACCTTGAGGATTTTAATCCTTGACATAGCTAATAATTCTACCAGCATCATTTTGACCGTCAATCCGGATATATACTACTGAATTACTGTGTGACCTTCTCCAATAAGACTAGAACAGAAATGTTGATGCAGGCTTTTTCCCCCAGTATAGAATATGATCAATAACAACAACAAAAAAAATCCCAAATATATGGGCTCTGACTTGTGATAAGAATATAGGAATCACCGTAAATTGTTTTTAAACAATAATATTTAGCTATAACTGCAGATTTGTTTATGATCATGAAGTGGTAGGTTTCATGAAAGATGTACCAGGAAAATAAATAATAATAATGGTTCTTGTCCTCATATAAAACTCACTGGGGCCTGATTAAGGGTGGAAGGTAGAAGGAGGGTAAAGATTAAAAAAAACTACCAATTAAGTACTATGCTCTTCACCTGTGTGAGAAAATAATCCATGCATCAAACCCCGGCAATGTGCAATTTACCCATGTAACAAACTTGCACATGTATCCCCCTAACCAAAAATGAAAGTTGGAAAGAAGAAAAAAAACTAATTGCAGACTCCAAGAAACTGGAAGAGTAGTCCCAATTTTAAAGAAAACCAGGAAAGTCTGTGGTTTCTGCTTTTTTTCTTGCTCTTTCAATGATGACTGATAGACTTTTTGCTGTCCATAACCGAAGAGCCTAGATCAGACTGCAGTAAGGTGGGATTCTGCGGCTCAGATGTGAATCTCATCTGTTTTTTCCCTTTCTCTTCCGTGCCCTCTGCAGGGCTGGCTCATCCCACAGGACCCTACATGTCCCCAGTACGACCAACCCTGCTTCCACACTACAAGTTTTATTACTTATGGCAACAGCAAGGGGGCTCAGTTTTATCTTTAAAATAAAAATAAACTAGGCATGGTGAAGCACACCTGTGGTCCCAGCTAGCAGGAGGCTGAGGCGGAAGAATCACTTGAGCCCAGGAGTTTGAGACTGCAGTCAGCTATGATCACACCACTGCTCTCCAGCCTGTGAGAGAGCGTGGGAATTAATAAGTTGGAGTTAACTAATTAATTAAAAATAAATAGGACTCAATCAAAAATGTAAAAGATGGAGAAAAGAAAAAACAAAACTAAAATGCATTTTAAAATGCAAATTATATAGGTAGGCAGAATATGTTGCTTTTCATACAATGGGCCAGAATTCTCTAAGAGTCATAATTGTGGATAACAGGGCTATAATGAGTCACCAAGGAAAAAATCAGAGATACTAGGAGTAGTTTCAGGTTTTTGCAGGGGGCATGGTGGTGGATTTTGCAGTGTCTCTTAAGGAACATCCTTTTGGCCCCTGTCATACAGCATGACATTTTTTTTTTTTTTTTTTTTCTTTTTTCAATTTTTTAAACTTTCATTTTAGGTTTGGGAATACCTGTGCAGGTTTGTTACAAAGGTAAACTGTGTCATGGGGGTTTGTTGTACAGATTATTTCATCACGCAGGTATTAAGCCTAATACCAATCAGTTATTTTTCCTGATCCTCTTCCTCCTCCCATCCTCCACCTTCTGATAGGCCCCAGTGTGTGTTGTTCCCCTCCATGTGCCTTTGTGTTCTTGTTTAGCTCCCATTGTTTTTTCTATTTTCTTTTTTTTTTTTTTTGAGACAGAGTCCCTCTCTGTCACCAGGCTGGAGTGCAGTGGCGTGATCTCAGCTCACCACAACCTCCACCTCCTGGGTTCAAGCAACTCTCCTGCCTCAGCCTCCTGAGTAGCTGGGACTACAGGTGCATGCCACCATGCCCAGCTAGTTTTTGTATTTTTAGTAGGGATGGGGTTTCAGGGGTTTCACCATGTTGGCCAGGATGGTCTTGATCTCTTGACCTCATGATCTACCTGCCTCAGCCTCCCAAAGTGCTGGGATTACAGTCATGAGCCTCCGTGCCTGACCACTTAGCTCCCACTTGTAGTGAGAACAGCAGCATGGCTTTTCTTATCTAGAATTGGTGAGATGGCCACTAGATATAATCTTTCTGCTAAGGAAAAATAAACATGGCTGGACTTTGAAATAGTGGGTTTCACATTGAGTTCTAAAGTGCAGAGTTACTGAATTGTGACAATTAACTCTCAGCAGGTGACATGGGTCAGATAAATCACACTGTTATATACTCCTTAACGTTTTTTTGGAATGAGACGTATTTTGCACAAACTTATTTCAAGTTCGCCAAAGGCCATCTTCAAACTTGAGCTTCACAAAACACCCTGAAGAAATTCTAAAGGGACAGTCAACACAGAAAAATAACTCCAAAAAGGTGTTGGTGTTTTTTTTTTTTTTTTTTTTTTTTTTTGGCCTTGAGATGATAATATCTTGTAACAGAAGCCTGAATGGTTTCACTTATATCCCAGTCCCATACACAAATCACTTTATCTATAAATCACTTATGTAAAACATGTATCCTTGGAATGATTTGAAAGAAACATCGTGAAATCTGTCTCCACTATCTCACCTGGAGAGTGGAGCTGATAACACCAGCTCTAACTCACTTGGATGAGGAAAATGGATTTGAAAGTTAGAGCTCAGAAGAAAAAGCTGTTCGAACACTCTTGATTCAACTATTTCTTTTTTAAAAAGCATTTTTTAAAAATTTATTTAGAGACAGGGTCTAGCTCTGTTACCCAGGCTGGAGAGCAGTGGAGTGATCAAAGCTCACTGCTGCCTTAACTCTTGGGGTCAAGCGAGCCTCCCGTCTTAGCCTCCCCCATGGCTGGGACTAGAGGCGTGCACCACCACACCTGGATAGCTTTTTCCACTTTTTGTAGAGACAGGGTCTCTCTGTGTTGCCCAAGCTGGTCTGGAACTCCTGACCTGAAGCCATTCTCCCACCTTGACCTCCCAAAGTGCTGGGATTACAGGTGTGAGCCACTGTACCCAGTCCACTTTATTTATTTATTTTTATTTGGTGAAGGTATCATCGTCAAGGTAGGATACAGTTTCTGGAGGAATATACTGAGTCATGAGAGAGAAGGAAGAGGCACATGCATAGGGTTAGAATTAGAGCTAGGGCTAGGGTATCCACACAGAGAGACACCCTGAAATCAGACTGCCCTCATTGCACCTGCCTCAGAGTTCTATCACTCTGAGAAGAGCTGAAGTATTACAGAAATGCAAAGCATAAGTTCCCATTCTCAAGACTTCAAACAGAATCTATAGAAGAGGAACACTTTATGCTCCACCCATTGCAGATGGTCCCCTTCTCTACTGAAATGCACAAGGGCCAGGGAGTAGTCCCACATTCTCTCAGTGGCCCGTAATCCACCAATATAATGGGACAAGAATGTTCCTGCCTCAGGACCTTTTCACTTGCTGTTTCCTAGTCTGTACAGCTGTACAGCTCTTCCCCAGGTCTCTGCAGAGTTTGCAGCCTCAGTTTTTATTATTTATATATTTA
>NW_016107335.1:10184486-10212938 GCF_001604975.1 Cebus imitator
TTGGAGACAGAGTCTGGCTCTGTCACCTAGGCTGGAGTACTGTAGCACAATCTCAGCTCCCTGCAAACTCCACCTCCCAAGTTCAAGTGATTCTCATGCCTCAGCCTCCTGAGTAGCTGGGATTGCAGGCACCCACCACATCATTTTTGTATTTTCAGTAGAGGCTGGGTTTCACCATGTTGGCCAGGCTGGTCTTGACCTCCTGACCTCAAATGATCTGCCCACGTCAGCCTCCTAAATGGCTGGGATTACAGGTATGAGCCACCATGCCTTGCCGCATCTTTCTTCTGGCCTCTTCTCAGGCGAAACTACCATGGAGGCCTCTCTTCACCACTCCCCTAAAGTAATGCTTCTGGCTTATTTAACAACCAGCAGTCACTTATCAGAAGCTTCCTGTGGACCAGGATATGCTAAAAAAATTAATATACCATGATTCCAAATCCTCACCCATGGCACAACAAGATAAATATCTCCGTATTACAGAGAATGCGCTTATTTTAGAAAGGTTAAGGAACCAGCCCCAAATCACGGGGTGCAACCATCAGGTAATCCACCACCAACCAACATCAATTAACTGAGCATCTACTATATGGAAGTTATTTTGCTGCATAAGGACATAAAATTTGCCATGCTTTATCTCTGCTCTGAAGGAGCTTCCAATCTTAGTTGAGAAGAAAATCCAGAACAGAGCGTATCACAGTATGCGACAAGTGAACGAAACAAGACAAGAACTGCAGGAACTCAAAAGAGGGAAGAATCTGTGTAGAACAGAGGCAGGGAGACTTCACAGACAAGCTGAGACTTGAACAACTAAAAAGGAGAATTAGCATCTTTACAAGTGAAGGGGCAAACCAGGCATCTGTATTGCTTTTTAAAGATGTTCAGAATAAATCTAAAACATGTGTAGATGGAGGAGGTTGTGAAATGATGTATCTGTATAAACTAGAAAAAATGAATGGGTGAGATAGTGCCACTCCTAATCCTTTTTCTGTTGTCTTGGGGGATAACTCCTGTAAAATCCCCGATTTTCATGCAGCAAACTGGCGTTGCTGACTATGATTTGTAGATGTGTACATTTCACTTTGTCACAGAGTTTAAAAGGAGTTTTTCCCCAAACAAGCACCAGTAAATGACATTTATTGTCTTCATGATTTGAGTTCAAAATTGGTTCAATTTTACAAGTTAAAACACTATCCTTCTACCTGCCAGCAATACACACTCAGCCTGGGATGTGGAAATCCTAGCGGTGTTTTTCTGCCTCTTACCTCATTATGACCTGCAAGATCCTGTGATGAAAACCTGGCTGACAATTGAGTTTGTTATGCCTATAGCCAAAATACCCAGTGCGTTCTCCCATAGATGTGCTGGTTCCGCCCTTTAAGACAAGTGTTTCACATGTTTGAGACAGCGAAGTTGCAAAGTGTTTCTTGAGACAACCAAGACTAGATCAATGTTCTCAACCTTGGCTGCTTAATAGACTGTCTGTGGGGTGAGACTTAGGTATCTACATATTTTTAAAGCTCTCAAAGTGAATCCAATGTACAGCTAAGGTTCAGAATCACTGTTTCCATTTTTCTGGTGGTTTCAACCCTGCATCACCTGAGAGATTTTACAAAAACATCAACATCCAATGGTACCCTGCAGAGATACTGACTCCATCGGTCTGAGAACAGCAATACTTTAAAGCTCCTGATGTCACTTTAATAGGCAAGCAGTGTTAACTCTTGCTGACACCAATTTCATGTTGTCATCGTAGTCCTGCAGTTGTTTATTACAGAAGTGTTGGTCAGTTAGAGTCCGGCCCTCAGTAACGTGAAAACCCAAAAGCAAAGGGCTAATGCTGGCCCCAGGGTCAGGAAGGGGGCAGAGAGTCCATCTTTTGAGTCCTGAGTCAAAAAGTGTTTTTGAACCAATTAGATAAATAATCCTTCTTAGACCAGGCCGGACATTTACGGCGAAACGTTGGTAAGGGTACGTTCTTTGTTTTTCAGAACTTTTAGGTTCAGAACAAGCCTGCGAAAACATTTCGCTGAACTTTTGTTTGGGCCAGGAGAGAGGGGAGATGGGATTTTTGGATTCTCCTTATTTTGCAGCCTTATTTTTTAAAATAGAAAATAAAAAACTTTTATTTTAGGTTCTAGGGTATATGTGAAGATCTGTTATGTAGGTAAACTTGTGTCACTGGGGTTCATGGTATATATTATTTCATCCCCCAGGTATTAAACCCAGTACCCAAAAGTTATATTTTCTGCTCCCCTCCCTCCTCCCACCCCCCACCTTAAAGTAGACCCCACTATCTGTGGTTCCCTTCTTTGTGTTCTTGAGTTCTCGTCGTTTTGCTCCCACTTATAAATGAGAACATACGGTATTTGGATTTCTGCTTCTGCATTAGTTTACTAAGGATAATGACCTCCAGCTCCATCCACATTCCCACAAAAGACATGCTCTCATTCTTTTTCATGGCTTTGAAGCCTTCTTTTTCTCCTCTTTGCTGATGGCTTGAGACTGTAGAACAGCCTGGTGATATTTATCTTCTAATATCCCGTCACTTCCTAATACTCAGCCTGTCCAAAGCCAAGAGTGTCTTCTACTCCTACTAGATCACCTCCACCTTATAATTTCACTAGCCCTAGAAGTGACACCCCAGTTTTCTTTTTCTGCCAAGACTCAAAGCTCCATGTCTCTTGGTGTGGCTTTTCTCGTTTTCTTGGTCAAGTCAGAAAATGAACGATGGAAGTTCTTCATCTTACAGGGCTAATGTCCGTTCTTGCCTTTCCATCTCTACAATCCACACCACACTCAACCCTCTTTCTTTTCCAAATGTGAATTATTGAATCTTATCATCCATGTTCTTCCTCATGTCCCATATTTAGTGTCCTTTATGCCTCACTGAAACACTACACTTGCTTAGGTCTACTTTTCGCCTTGTCACTTTCCTGTGTATAAACCTCCCCGGATTCTTCATTTTCTGCCACTTCTAAAGGAAGCTTTCTTTTTTTCAAGACATATCACCCGTGGATGTTACGATACTCTTCAAATCTTGCATTCCCAGCCACTCCCATAATCATTTCTTTCCTTATTTCTTCATTTTCCCTAGACGGACCTCCACACTCCCCTCTGTGCCCCCACGTCCTGTCTATGCTTACCTGCCTGATAAGGTAACTATAAAAGCCACTGTCTCAAGGCGAATTCTCTCAAAGATCAGGGCAAGGGTTTACCCAGGTTGAAGTTAATGTGTAGATGACTAACCCTATCAAGCAAATTATAAACTGCATTTTACATTTGGGACAGAACCAAGAACACCCATGGAACCAACTGGTGTTGACACCCATTTCCACTGGAACCACCTACGTGTTTTCAGTTCTGCTGACCCAGATTATGGGACTCTTGTCAACTTCAAAAGCTGTTTATTCCAGGGAAATTCCGAGGAACAAGAATCAGAAGAGAGTCATGCTCCAGAACCATGGGACTCTGGAACATGGGGCTTCCCAAAAATATGGTGAATAAAGATTAAAAATCAAAGGAAAGTAGAGTTTGCCTCGCTTGAGTGGACCTGCAATCTCAGTGAAAGACACTCAGACCCACTAAGCATACACAGTATCATGAAGCACACGACATGAGTGTTTTGTACTTTGAACATTTATAGGGGACACAGAAAGTATCCGTGGTTTGGAATTAATTTTACAGGTCGCTGATGATACATGAAATCATTCTGGATGGCTCCTCTCAGAATGAAAAATTTCGAGTGGCAGTTTCCATGGGGTTTCTGCAGAAAGCAAAAAGGCTCCCCTGGCAAAAAAAAGCACTACACACCACGTGACACGTGGCAATGTGAAATGGCACTGTGGTCCTGTGTCTTGTGAGAAGGGTCCCAGATCCCTCCTGCAAGGGTCGCGTGGTTGTGTTTCCATTTTCAATTTGGATCTGTCAGGGCGTGCAGGCCGGGACCAATTGTTATCTCCCTGTGATGTCAGATCTTTGTAGGATTTTTGTTTATTTTTGATATTGAATCACCCAGGGTTGTATATGGCTGTTCCTATTAATAAAATGTGTTCTGCTGATTTTGGGGATCTATTTCTTTTCATTATTTTCAAAAGAACCATTGAATTGCTTTTCCGGAGCACAGTTTCTAATCCCTTCTGCCTTTTTCTTGCATGTATGCTATTGTCATTGAGGTTACGAAGCTTGGGAGGAAAAGAAATTTGAAGAATAGAAGTAAAAGTCATGCTATGAATAAAATGCATGTGGTGATTTATTTCACTGAGAACAAGCAGCTTTCCTGGCACCTCCCACAACTGAGAGCATCCTCTCAGCTCCCTTTACACCATACTTGGTTCCGTCGGAGCCCCTATTATCCTGCATAGAATTTCCCTCCTTGCCTCACTCTCTCTTTCCCACTGGGCAGGAATGTCCTTTAGGATGAGAACTGGGTCATTTATCTGCATTTCCATTGCCTGGAACAGCACTCAATAACTGTGGAATGAATCAGAGATATAATTATGTGCTTTTACATGTACAGGAATTGGAACATATATGAAAAAAGAAAAAAAAAATGGAACTATGGTAAAATGAAAAGGAGATGCTGGAATAGAAAGCAGTCCCTGAGGTGGGTCAGGCATTAGAAAAGGCTACGGGAAAATTTGATTTTTATTTCTCAGAAGCATGGACAAGTTCATACAAGAAAAACTAACATGTCAGGGACTTTCTTCTCCAAGGCCAGGCTCACATCACACACCTAGTGCCCTCCCTCTAGTGACAAGTAAAGAGACCTGAAGTTTTCCAGTCAAGGGAGGAGACTATCGTTGGGAGTAAACCAGTGAAAATAGTTGAAAAGGTTGAAAGTGAAAGGATTGGTTTTTTGTTTTTTTTTTTTTTGAGACAGAGTTTCACTCTTGTTACCCAGGCTGGAGTGCAATGGCGCGATCTCGGCTCACCGCAACCTCCACCTCCTGGGTTCAGGCAATTCTCCTGCCCCAGCCTCCTGAGTAGCTGGGATTACAGGCACGCACCACCATGCTCAGCTAATTTTTTGTGTTTTTGGTAGAGACGGGGTTTCACCATGTTGACCAGGATGGTCTCGATCTCTTGACCTCGCGATCCACCAGCCTCGGCCTCCCAAAGTGCTGGGATTACAGGCTTGAGCCACCGCGCCCGGTCCCTGGGGTTTTTATTGGAATGTAATAAGTGCACTAAAGTTTATCTGTGGACAAATTTTGGATTTTATGAAAATCAAATAAGCAGACTAAATCGAATGAGCTTTCTGGCACCAGATACAAATACTGTGGTGGTACTGTATTGGAAAACAGGTGTGTCTTAGGACCTCCCCAACAGGAAGCAGAGATGTTTGCAGGAGCTCCTTTGAAATGCCCCCCTTCAGAAGGCAGAGTTTGAAGTGTCCCAAGGAGAAGTTGTATATAGTGTTTAGTGGGTGTAGACTCTGGAGTCAGATGACCTACATTCCGATCTTAGATCTGCTACTAATGGCTGTGTGTCTGCATAAAGTTTGAAAACTCTCTGAACCCACTTACTTCAGGTGGAAGATGTGTTACTCATCTCATTTCGCTTTTGTGAGGATTCAACAGATTGACACGTTGCAAGCACTCCACAAATACTGGTTCTTCATTGTTGCAACTTATGTTCTACAGAAGACCATTAGCTGCTATTCAGTAGTTCCCCCAGGAGGCTATTGATGCGGAGAGACTGCTGGCATATCTGTGGGCCTTTACATCTGACCCCAGGGGAAGAGGGTCTTGGCTTCCCAAAGATGTTCTTACATGGTCCAAAGGTGATGGGTCAGTAAAAAAAGAAAAAGAAAAAAGAGGTGATGGGTTTGATAAAGCATGAATTAATCTGACTGGTCTGATGATTAATTGATTTGATCCATAATTCATATTTTTATGCAAAATACAATATTTCAAAACCATGGAGGGAAGGAAAGAGTTAAAAGGCAATAAACCGAATTGTTAACTAATATTATCTCTGGGTGAAGAAGGTACATGTGGTTTTTCACTTTCTTTTTTTAAGACGAGGTTTTGCTCTTGTCGCCCAGGCTGGAGTGCAATGGCATGATCTCAGTTCGCAGCAATCTCCACTGCTCTGGTTCAAGACATTCTCCTGCCTCAGCCTCCCAAGTAGCTGGGATTACAGGCGCACACCACTATGCCTGGCTAATTTGTGTGTGTGCGTGTATTTTTAATAGAGATGGGGTTTTACCATGTTGGTCAGGCTGGTCTCGAACTCTTGACCTCAGGTAATCCACCCACCTAGGCCTACCAAAGTGCTGGGATTACAGGTGTGAGCCACTGTGCCCTGACGTCATTTTTTATGTATTCCACACTTTAGTCAACATGAAATGCTAAACGGCAGGAGGATGAATTAATTTCAAATCATCAAGCTTATCTCAACAGAAGTTTGGTTTTTTTTTTTTTTCTTCATTTACTGTGCTTTTTCCATTACCTAGTGTTTTATGACTGTTATCACTCTAGGAATGAATCCTCATACTTTATGTGTCAGACTTTCCCAACGAGATTGCCAATTTGAGAGCCAAGGCCTACGTAGAGGACTCCTAGGGAATGTCCCCTAATATATTTGACTTACCTGGAACGATCACTGAGTTTCTCTATACAAGCTTGGAGCAGGCTGTGATATTCTCTGTAGCATCTAGACATGACAACATTCATATTTTGTTGGTTCCTTGCTGGAAGGAGCATATCTGAGATAGTCAGAAAGAAATTCAGGCCAGGCATGGTTTTCAGCAGTTGACCAATAGCAAAAGAATTCGTTCTTTCAGGAATTTTGCCCAGCAGAAAAGATGCTTAAGTATTCCAGATGCCAGTGTTTCATTTGTGTCTGGATGTGATGGAGCGCAAGGAAAATGACTGGTGGGGACGTGCCCATTGCCGATTGCGCAACAATGAATGAGCTCATAGCAGGGCTCTAAGTGCCCCAAAACATTTAGGGCCATTCGAAACTATTCAGATTATTGACTCCATCTCCAGATTAACAAGATCAAACAACCTGGTTTTTGTTTCCTCTGCCTCTGAGCCTCATTCCCAGATCTTCGGACTTCATTCTTCTTGGGCAGGGCCTTGACATGTACATTTTCAAAGCTCCCACTGGGCAGCACGTACCTGTAATCCCAGCTACTTGGGAGGCTGAGACAGGAGAATTGCTTAAACCTGGGGAGCAGAGGTTGCAGTGAGCTGAGATCAGGGCACTGCACTCCAGCCTGGTGACAGAGCAAGACTCTGTGTCAAAAAAATAAATAAATAAATAAAGATGCCAGGCAATTAGGAGTATGGGGTAATTCAAGGACCTGGACCTGAGTCCCAGCCTGATTTTAAATAGCTGTGTTTCCTTGTCCAAGTCACATAGCTCTGTTCCACACTGTCTCATGCTGTGTAGGAGAAAAACCTGGAAGCCATTAAGATAAGGACGGCTGGGCACGGTAGCTCTTGCCTGTAATCCCAACACTTTTGGAAGCCAAGGCAGGACAGTCACTTGAGCCCAGGAGTTTGAGACCAGCCTGGGCACAAGACCCAGAAACACCCTTGTATCTAGTTTAGAAACATACATATATGAGGGAGCCCACAGATGTTAGTGAATCTACAACGCCCTAATGAGTAAATCCTCCGGAATTGAAATACCTCTGCAATGGAGTTGGCCACACAAAACGAAACATCACAAATTGCAGGAGAGACTGAATGCCAGCTCAATGGTAAATGCTCTTACTAAGATCTTTAGATACCTGCAGCTGGCCAGCAATGTGCTTCCACGCAAAGCTTCCAGGTGAAAAGTAGGTGAACCAACTGCAGAGAAAGATGTTAAGCTGTTACCTGGCCTTTCCAGCCTCACAGTCATGGCCATGTTTTCTTCTTCTTACACATTGTATTAACTACTAATGCAACAAAAATGGGAAAAAGACATGGATCATTTCATGCCATTCATTCATTCATGACATTTCATCATCAATGGTGTCAAAGAACTCCCTCGACCAGACATCTGCCTTTAATTTCTGACCATGGAATTCAAAGATTTAAGCTCCATTGAAGGCATTTCTGGCAATAGCAGATACACACCAGGAGTAGATCTGAGGAATTTTCAGTACAATAGTAGTTATAAGCCTAACTTTTTTTTTTTTTTTTTAGAGAGTGTCTTGCTCTGTCACCCAAGCTGGAGTGCTGCCCTGTCACCCAAGCTGGAGTGCTGTGGCACAATCACAGCTCACTACAGTCTCAACATTCTGAGCTCAAACAGTCCTCCCACCTCAGCCTCCCAAGCTGCGATTACAGGTGCATGCCACCACATCCAGCTCATTTATTTTATTTTATTTTATTTTATTTTATATCTTTTTGAGATGGAGTCTCGCCCTTCCAGGCTGGAATGCAGTGGTGTAATTGCGGCTTACTGCAACCTCCATCTCTCAGGTTCAAATGATTCTCCTGCCTCAGCCTCACGAGTAGCTGGGATTACAGGTGCTCACCACCACTCCCAGTTAATTTTTATATTTTTCTGTAGAGACAGGGTTTTGCCATGTTGTCCAAGCCAGTCTCAAACTCCTGGACTCAAACAATCCTCCCACCTCGGCCTCCCAGAATGCCAGGACTGCAGGCAAAAGCCCCTGTGCCTGGCACAAACCTAGCTTCCAAGGTGATTGATGTGTTTTTTGCTAGGGAGTCCAGGGGAGAAAGACACTCTGAAAGAAGATCTCACAGTGTCTTTGCTTCCTACTCATGAGTACACCCTGGCACCTGACTGGCTCCAGTTGGCCTCATCCCAAAAGTTGTTCCATGCAGAATGTGTGTGGTCTGTCTTGGTATCCCAGAGGGGAACATCCAGCACTCCCTCCGGAAGAGCCTTCTCAACTCTGCTCATTTTACCATCTGCTTTCTTGACTTTTAAGCATTTCTTTGTCATTAGCTTTCCAGAAATACATTCCATGTCTTCTGGCATAATTGGCCTGATTTAGCCTAGGTTAAATTACAATGTCCTCACTTTTCTTTTCACATGATGCCCCTCTCTAAGAACCCCTATGACATCTGTATTTTTCCCACCTCTATAATCAAAACTCTCAGGTATCACAGAGAAACGTTAAAATGCAGCCTATATATTATTAGAGGCATTCCCATTTTGAGCTTTGCTACCTGAGTGTCCATTAAGAAACATTTTGTCCTCATTAGTGTGGAGAATACAAATAATTATGTCATCAGCTTCTACCTTCAAGGAGCTGAAACACTGACTAAGCCTTGGAATGAACCAACACAAACAAAAAGCTATTCATCGCCACTCATCTCTTCCTTAGAGTTGAAACCTAAGCTAATTAATTAGTGACAAGTAACAGGTCTCAAACATAGCTTATGTCATAACGTTAACCCAACAGCCCACGTGTAAAATAATGTAACATTCTAAGAAGAGAGCTAAGAAAATCAGCCACAGCCAAAACAGAGAATATATCAAATTCAGCCTTTGAATTAGACTTACTCAGTACTTTGTTTTGGTACTTTGTAATCACTTTCATCTAAACAACTTATTTTGTGATTCTGTATTTATTGCACTAATCGTCAAAAGTCTGGATACGTTTTTGGTTGGTTGGTTGGTTGGTTTAAAGGGGGAGAGGTCTAGGAGTAGAGGAAGTAATTATTTTAAAATTACTGTGGAAATTCTTCCTTAGAATAAATATTCTCAGTAAGGTAAGTGTTATCAGTAAGGTATTAAGGCATAAAACCCAACAACGTGTACCCCTTTGGTGGCTGAGCAGTTCCTTCAGAAGTGAGAGCACTGTTAAGAATCTTCCAGGCCTCTAAGAGTCAGTCCAGATGTATAGGACTAAAGTGTCTTTTTATAGATACAGGTCTCGAGTATTTTTTGATCTGCAAGTTTTGAATAAATTATGAGAAGCTATAACAAAATCAGAGAAAAAGGGATTGAAAGGGACGTCCAAAATGCATCTTTTCTCTTCCGCTGCCTTGAGGAATACTGCTCTTAAACTATTTCAGAGAGTTGGGCTTCTATATTGCGGATGTGCAGAAGCTAAGCTGTTTCCAGTCTGCCAGCAACACGTGCAAGTTATTATCATCACTTCCTGCTAATATTTGGCTTCATAATTAACTTTAATTCCTCCTGTAATTTAAGCAAACTTCTCTACTTGTCTTCAATAAATATGGTGGCTTTTATCCAAAGTTCTCTATATTGGAACACCTTTTGAGTTCAGTGGAGCTAAATTACTTCTCAATAGTCTTTTCATGTAAACACTCCCAATTCCTTTCACTTTTATTTAATAATCCAATTTCCCAACACTTGAACCATCGCTGCTTCACTCCTCTATTTTTCTTTTCCATCTTTGGCTTAGTTTTAAATTGAGGAGTTCAAAGTGTGACAGTTTCAGTAGAGAATTATTACAACCCTAGTTTTGATATGTACCAAAATTCAATGGGCAGATTCTCAGGGTCATGTTGAAAGTTGACAGTGAATATTTGGGCTCCAGATTGATTACAAAATCAGCAGGATATTATGCTGACCCACAAAGTCGAATATTCTCAGAAAGGAAGGTTTCAATATGTTATATAATTTCTGGTATCCACAATATTTGAGATATTTAGAGAAACATTGAATTTAAGACAAAGTCTGTGCCCTCATGAAATTTGTAACTACTCAGAAAGGATTGTCAAATAACTAATACAAGAATAAGTGCTATGGAAAGGAAATTGCCAGATGATTAACCAAAGATTCAGATAAGGAATAAAAAATTTTGTATGGAAAGAAGTGGCAGGAGAGGGAACAGGTAACCTTGTGTCTCAGATACCACCAAACGTGGCTCCATTCCATACCACATGGCAGGGTGGCCCAGGGGAGGCCACCACTCAGAGCTGGACACGTCACCTGGGGTGGAACAGTCTTGGTGAAGCAGAGCCAGCACCAGGTGCTGGAAAAAAGTCTGGTCCAACAGGCAGAACGTGATGTGCAGAGAGAACTAGAACTAACAATCGATGTTAGCCCAGACTACCATTCTCAGGGATTAGGAAGCGGAGAAGCAAGACAGCACATTAAGAGAGTGAAAAGAGAGAAAAGCATTCACCAAAAGGAAAGGGGGATTCCGACTCAGAGATTAATAAGAGCAGGAAGGAAAAGAGGAGAAATAGCCAGGCACAGTGGTTCATGCCTGGAATCCCAGTGCTTTGGGAGGCCAAGGCAGGAGGATTGCTTGAGGTCAGGAGTTCCTGGCTTCGAGAGACTGAAGTGGGAGGCTGAGCCTAGGAATTTGAGACACAGTGAGCTATTTTGTGCCACTGCACTCGAGTCTGGGCTACAGAGCGAGACCCTACCTAAAAAAAAAAAAAAAAAGAAAAGAAAAAGAAGAAAGAAAGAACAAAAAAAGAGGAGAAATGATATTTGGATCTGGAAACAAGTAGCCAAGCCATGGAGCTTCACAAGTGCAATGTTGGGGCTGAAACACAGTGGGATGACAGCTGCGAAAGCTCCCTACAAGGCATGTCTGGCATAGGCCCATCGCATGTGTTAACTCAAACTTCACAGCAATGGTATTTAGTCGGTACCACCATTGCCATTTTACAGTTTAGAAAGCTGAGGCACAGCGAGGGCACGTAGCATGCCTGAGGTGACACTGCTGGTGAGTCACAGAGCCAGGCTTCAAACCTACCCTCCTGGCTTCGGAGCCCAGCACTTGGCCACGGTGCTATGTAGGCTGGCTGGGGCTTGAGTGCTTCCTGGATATTTGTGGAATATTTTCAAGAGAAATATTTTCCTGAGAGTCAATGCCTCCTCTGAAACCCTGCAGCCTTCTCAGCAGGAAACAATCAGGTAGGTTTTCCCTTATTTAGCCATAGCGAAAGGCACATCACAGTTCCGAAACTGCATTTTGTTTCCAATATTTCAGGCGTATGTAGGAAGGGTGGAAGCATAAGAAAAGGAAGGGGTTGGGAAAAACATCATCTCACTTTAAATATTTCCTCTATGAATGAGATATTTTGTCTGAATAAAAAGAAAACAGACAGAAGACAATGAAAACAATATGTGATATTGAAAGGCCAGTTTTCTAAGCCAAGCTAAAATGAAAATTTTAAAGCCAAGTTAATCCAAAGAAAGAAAAGACAGTTAAGAGCCATAAGAACACATTCACCACCTACCTAACACTTTAACCACTGAAGAGAAGTCCTCTTTGAGGCAGGGGAAAACTGTCAAAACCAAGAAGATAGAAGAGGAAAGTTAAAAAAAAAAAAAGGAAAACTGAGAGGTGGTCTTTGACTAAGCCAGGTTAAAGTGGAAGGTGGTCTCGCACTGATTTCAAGAAAAATTAGAACAAGAAAAACATGTTAAACTGGTGGCAATATTTCAAATCCACCACACTAGTCATCATTTTACTACCAACAAACCACAGTTAAGTTCAAATGTGTTGATACAAATTTCAGTTTTACCAAGCTGAGAAAAACATAACTATTATCTCTAAATCATGTTTGCTTTTTTCTTTTTCTTCTTCTTCTTCTTATTATTTTTTTTTCTAGTGAAAGTTTTTCTTCCTATAAAGAAATTGGAGCTGGACAATGTGGCTCATGCCTATAACCCTAGTACTTTGGGAGGCCCAGGCAGGAGGATTGCTTGAGGCTAAGAATTAAAGACTAGTTTGGGCAACGAAGAGAGACCAGGCCTCTAGAAAAATACAAAAATTAGCCGGGTGTGACTAGTAGTTCTAGGTACTCAGGAGGCTAAGGTGGGAGGATCGCTTAAACCCAGAAGATCAGAGGCTGTGTGGAGACATACTCAACCCACTGCGCTCCAGCCTAGGTGACATTGTGAAACCCTGTTAGGAAAGAAACAGGGGTGGGTGAGAGGAAAGGGAGGGGGGGGGAGGTGGGAGGTGAGAGAGAGAGAGAGAGAGAGAGAGGAGAAAAGAAAGAAGAAAGAAAGAAAGAGAGAAAGGGAAGGAAGGAAGGAAGGGAGAGAGAGAGAGAGAGAGAAAGCAAGCAAGCAAGCAAGAAAGAAAGAAAGAAAGAAGGAAGGAAGGAAGGAAGGAAGGAAGGAAGGAGGGAAAGAAAGAAAGAAATAAAGAAAGAAAGAAAGAAGAGAAAGAAAGAAAGAAAGAAAGAGGGAGAAAGGGAGAAAAGGGAAAGGAAGGGAAGGGAGGGGAGGAGAGGGGGAAAGGGGAGGGGAGGGGAGGGGAGGGGAGACAAGGTTTTGCTCTATCTCTCAGGCTGGGTGCAGTGGTATGATCTCAGCTCACTGAAACCTTCACTTTCTGGGGTCAAGGGATCCTCACATCTCAGCCTCCTGAGCAGCTGGGACTACAGGCATGTGCCACCATGCTCAGCTGTTTTTTTAATTTTTTTTAGAGTTAGGGTCTCATTATGTTGTTCAGTCTGGTCTCAAACTCCGAGGCTCAAGTGACCCTCTCACCTTGGCCTCCCAAAGTGCTGGGATTATAGGCATGAGCCACAGTGCCTGACCTAATTAATTATTTTTTTTAAATAAGGAGTAAAGGATGACTCCAAGCCTAATGGTCTGATTGACATGAAGAACGAAGGTATCATTGACTGAGAAGAAGACTGGGAGGAGGTGGGAGAAAGGAGAATCAGTCCATTTGTTTTTGCATATTTGAGATATTTATTAGACATCCTAGTGGACATAAGGACTGGGCAGTTAGACATGAAGTCTGAGGTATAGAAGAGGGGTCCAGCCGAGAGATATAAATATGAGAAGCTGTCAGGCTCTACAGATGTTTAAAGCCAAAAGACTGAATGAATCTTATTCAGGAAGTAAGTACACATAAAAGCAAGATCAAAGGACTGAGACCCAGGACACTCCACTATTTAAGGGTCGGGTTAATAAAGAGAAACTGAACGTGGGCTATGTTTCAAGAAAATAATGGGCCCATAGGTTTGTTAAGTCAGAAGAGAACTAAGAATTGACCACCGATTTAGCAGCATGAAGGTCCTTAATAACCTTGGCAAAAGCTTTGTTTTTCTTTTCAGTGTCTCTATTTATTTATATTTTTGAACAGTGTTAGTGTTATAGAATTCACATGTCATATCATTTATCTACTTAAATTAGTTCCTAGTATGTTCAGTGTTGTACAATCAATTTTAGAACATTTCCATCACACTAAAAAGAGAATCCATAGCCATTGGCAGTCATTCTCACTCCTCTCCCCTGACCCACCCATCCTCATCCTCCCAGCCCCGAGTCTCCAGCCCCCAGGCCCAGGCAATCACTCATCTACCATCTCTCTCTAGTTATTCACCTATTCTGGACACATTATTCTATTCCTTCTACCTAACTGTAATTAGATATCCTTTGGCCAACATCTCCCTATATTCCCCCACCACTAACTGAACATGCTTCTGAAAACCATCATTTTCCTCTTTACTTTTAAGACATCTACTTTTTTTTTTTTTTTTTTTTTTTTTTTTTTTTTTTTTTTTTTTTTTTTTTTTTTTTTTTTTTTTTTTTTTTTTTTTTTTTTTTGAGACAGAGTTTCACTCTGTAGCCCAGGCTGGAGTGCAGTGGTGCTGCCTTGGCTCACTGCAACCTCTGCCTCCCAGGTCCTGGTTCACATAGTTCTCTTGCCTCAGCCTCCCAAGCAGCTGGGATTATAGGCACGTGCCACCATGCCCAGCTAATTTTTGTATTTTTAGTATGCACGGGGTTTCACCATGTTGACTAGGCTGGTCTGAAACTCCTGAGCTCCTGATCCACCTACTTCAGCCTCCCAAAGTGCTGGGATTACATGTGTGAGCCACCACACTGGGCCTAAGAGACCTACTTTTTAGATTCCACATATGAGTGATATCATATGGTATCTGTCTTTCTGTGCCTACCTTATTTCACTTAGTATAATGTCTTCCAGATTCATCCATGTTGTTGCAAATGACAAGATTTCCTTCTTTTTTATGGCTGAATAACATTCCATTGTGTCAGTATACCACGTTTTCTTTATCCATTTATCTGTAGATAGATGCTTAGATTGATTCCATACTGACTACTGTGAATAACGCTGCAACAAACATAACAGTACAGATATCTCTTTGGCATGCTGATTTCATTTCCTTTGGGTGTATACCCAAACACGTTATGGTTGAGTAGTGCAGACAAGTCTTGATAGAATTAGTTCAAGAGAAAAAAATGAGATGGTAGGAAGTGAAGACAGTGATCGTAAAAGATGCTTTCAAAGAGTTTTGCTACAAATAAATGCAGGGAAGTGGAGTGAAGTCAATGGAAGGAATTTTTAAGACAACAGACATTTCAGCAAGTTTGGTAATAATGGGCATCATCCACTCGAAGGAAGAGAAATGTACCAGCGCAAGAGAGAAGTGCTGAAGTGACATTTTTGTGCAGATCAGAGGGAATGGGACCTAGTGAACAAGTGGGGATTGACCTCAGTCTGAAAGAGGAACAGGTGAGCCTTTTGTCTAGTCAGAGGGTGCTTGTGGGACAGTAGTAACTGTGGAGGAGACACTGGAAAGTTCTCTTTGGATTGTTTTTATTTTCTTAAGGAATTAGGAACTGAGGTCACCAGAGCTAACATGTTGGGTGAAAGAGGAGAGAGTGTAAAATAGTGGTTTAAGGCCAGGTGCGGTGGCTCACACCTGTAATTCCAGCACTTTGGGAGACTGAGGAGGGCAGATCACAAAGTCAGGAGATCGAGATCATCCTGCCCAACATGGTGAAACCCCGTCTCTACTAAAAATGAAAAAAATTAGCCTGGCGAGGTGGCACATATCTATAACCCCAGCTACTCGGGAGGCTGAGGCAGGAGAATTGCTTGAACCAGGGAGTCGGAGGTTGCAGTGAGCCAAGGTCGCACCACTGCACTCCAGCCTGGTGACAGAGCGAGACTCTGTCTCAATAAACAAACAAACAAACAAATAAATAAGTAGAAGTTTAAGAGACTGGGCAAGTAGGTGGACTAAAGAAATGGGGAAGGGCACCCTGGAGTGCCCCCTTGAGGCTGTGGACTTAGCAACCATTGTGCTTTGTTCCTGGTCCTGTCTCCAAGGTCACCAGGCTTGGTATTCGGCTTAGATGTTCTTCTTCTCTTCCTTACCAAATCTTAAACTCTTTCAATAGAGGTCTCTTAGTCATTTTTGAACTTCCAGTGCCTAGCAAAATGTCTGATAAACATTGGTTGCCTTAAGATCAGATGAAGTCTTATCACACATACCCAAGGCACGTTTCTGCCCCTCCCATCTTGAGGCTGCATAAATCAGGCTAGGAGCCTCTCCAGGTTATGGCAGCATTGCAGAGACTTGCACTTAGCAATGCTAAATAAACACTGGTTGGTAAACAAGGGAAGGGTGGGGGAGACGCTTCCTAGGCTTTTGCCATTGCGTATTCTTGCAGGAGACTCAGATTCCTAAGGCTTTTCCCCGCCTAGTCAGGAAAATAGCCTATCCTCAGTCTTCAAAATAACAATAGATCTTTTCATCTTGAAATCCACAAGCACACTGACAGAAGCTTCAAACAAAGAAGCGTTTCCCACAACCTATGATCATCCCCCACCGCGGTTTGCGGACAGGTAATCCGAGGCACACAGAGGTCAAGGGAGCCTAAAGGTCGCAGATCCGAACTCCTGCCCTGGAGCTGCCAAAGAGAATCTATTATATGCTGACCACCCGTTTGCATTTGAACACAGGACAAAGAAAGTCAGTCTATAAAAATAACTTATTACTACAATCAGACCTCCATAAAAATATTTTTCAAGTTTTATATATATATATATATATATATACATATATATATTTAAATAATTTAAATATATTTACTTACATATATTCTTCTTGGCTCCACAAAGAATTTGAGGAGGCTTATAGTTTGACATTTTCCCCCAAATACAAAGAACAAGAAGAAAGGGCAAAATTCTGCAAGCACCAAAGATTCTCCCAGGGTCCTGATGCCATGCACATTTGTCCAGTGTGCTGTAGCCATTTGTATAACTCTGTTTACAATAACCAATCCCTCTTCTTAACTTTTCTCTGCAGAAGTAAAGTTTCCGCTGTAATTCTCCCTAAACAGGTGAAGAAAGGGGGTTGGAGGAACTTCCATAGCCATCCCATGAGGCATAATCAGAGCCACATGCCAAGCTTTTTGAATCAAGAGTGGACTCACATGCCATAAAAACTAGTGATTTATTTATTATAGGGCTCTAATTAATAAAATATGGTTTTAACATACAGCCAACAGAGTGTATTCCGCTAGTGTGCCCATAAAATATGGCTGGCAAATTGAAAGTAGCATAACGGCTAAATCACTGTAATTTTCACCACATTAAGAAGCCCCAACTTGAGTTTTACGTTACATATACCTAACGTCAACCCTGCAGGGAGCAAAACCAAATATGTAGCGAGCCCAACAAGTAATCTGCCTGAAATTTTTGTCTCAAATGACCGCTCTGTAAATTAATTTCCCAAAATGCCTATTTGGGGACAGACAAGATCATCCAGAGATATGCTATTCCTCAATTGCCCTTTAGGGATTCCGTTTAATTATAACAAAACGAGGCCAGTTAAACGTGGCTTCGGTGCTTGTCAACAGTTCTTTAATATTCTTGTCATTATATTAACAATAAGAATGGTGGTCAAAATTTTAAAAAGAATTTAAAAAATAAGAAGGGCGGTGATAATGGTAATGACAGGCATCATAAAAGATACCTTGGCAAGATATTTTGAAAACTGATTTATTGAGGTGCATTCAGGCTATTTTGTTTCTCACAATTATTAGATGTTTCTTTTGTAAAACCCCAGATTAAGAGAGAGAGAAACGTCTTAACTGACCTTGGCAATCCACCACCCCTCTTACATGCAGCTTTTGCAGGACAGCTCTGGACCTGTGCTAAGCTCTCTCCTGCTCTGTTCCTTAGGGGGGCAGCAGCTGCACCATCGACAAGCACAGCGTTACCCTAAGCAAAAGTCTGCCTGCTTCTACCAGCCAGTGCTAAACTGTGCTAAGGGAGAATTAAAAATCATTGCCTTTTGGTGCAATGACTGCTATGCAGAGAACAGCCAGGATGGTCTCACTTCCCAGCACTAGAGAGGTCCACAGCCAGAGGTGAATTGAGAATGATTAACAGGTCAAATAAAATCGTGTTTCTGGGGTTATACTTGGTTGCCCTGATTATATCCCATTAACCACATGTGAGTTTGCTGTGTTTTCTCTGCTGTGAAAATGCAGGTGTTACCACACTAGGAAGTGATCAGCATCAGAAAGTTGCTCTCTGAAGCCCTACTTTTAGGGACTGAGGTCCAAAAACACTTATTTGCAGTCTCATTCCTTTAGCATCCCCTCCCACAGTCTCACAAGCCCGATGTGAAGTATGGACTTGAATAAACAAGACTTGACTCAGGAGACGATAAAGTCCTTCTTATGCATATTCATTCCTGGATGGCAATGAGCATCTTTCCTAAGTCGGACACTAAGAATCCCTGTGAAAATTCAATGTGCCTGAAAGCAGGGAGGAAGCTTTCTGATGCTAGAGGCTACAACAGTATGATCGCCATTAATCTGGGAAAATGCACCCATTCAAACCAAAGAGGCGGGTGCATAAACAAGCTCATTAGGGCGTGCTAATGCCACACTCCTGTGTGCTTAGCCACTGTCCTTGAGGTTCCAACCAAAAATAAGTATCAATCAATAATCAATGGTCAACAAGTATAAATTGACCAATACTTGTTAGGTATCTGTTTTGTGCCCAGGATATTACTTGGTTCTAGAAAGGGATACAAGATAAATAGAAGACATTTCTCCCACCCTTTCCCTATTTAAAGAGTGCATATTCACTTAAAAACTTCTGAGTATATACTGTAGGCAAAACTAACATGCAGAGTCATTGGATATAAAAGCTGGGTTCTATCTGCAGCCCAAGCTTCAGACATGTTATTCAAATCAGCTATTGGATTAATTAAATCAGAGCTACCTTCATGGCGACTTGATGAGTTGACTCCTTGGGCATCATGACCATTGTAATCTTTCTGTTTAGTGTGTAGACCAAAGTAAATACCATCTATACTGTAAAGCTACTGGAATCATAGAATTGTAACATTTAAAGGGACTCAGACCCCAATTCTTTAGCCACCCTAAGATTCTACTCTTGAACAACCCATTCTTAAACACTTCTAGCAAGTATTACCTAACCAAAAAGTTCACTGCTTTTAAATTTCAAAAAGCCTCCTTTCTGAGGTGAAGGGAATTCAGTCTCCTTACAATATTTTTTTGTTGTTGTTGTTAGAGTTTGTCATTCCATCATCCAGGCTGGAGTACAAGGCGTGATCACAGCTCACTGCAGCTCCTAGCTCCTGGGCTTAAGCAATCCTCCTGCCTCAGTCTGCCAGGTAGCTGGGATATAGGTGCATACCACTGTGCTTGGCTAACTTCTGGATTTTCTGTAAAGATGGGGTTTCCCTGTGTTGTCCAAGTTGTTCTTGCTTCTGGGCTCAAACGATCCACCAGCCTCAGTCTCCCAAAGTGATGGCTCGTGAACCACCGCACACAGTCTCCTGACAAATTTGATTATCTTTTCCTAACTACTACACAGCTTCATCAAACAAAGTTGATATTTTTTTTTAAATATGAGCACACGCAAATATTTTAAAAATATCCACACATTTTTTTTTCCAGGCTGAATTCCTTTAATCACTTCTATGACAAGATTTTTCAATCATTCACCAGTTGAATTGCCTTTTCTAAATATTCTCCTGTTTTAAACATGTCTGTTAATATAATACAGCTCTATGCATTCACACTATGAAACTCCATCTTACCTGTGAAATGGCAGAGTTAGGTTAGATCAATTTGATCATATTCTTTCATTACTAAAGGAACTGATTTAAACAAACTTCCTCTCCCATAACTTTATCCATCTAAAAGATCTCCAGGGAATATTCATAGAAAACAGTGTCCTTGGATCAAACATGTTGAAAAGAGACTAGAACTGTGTGGTAATCACTGTGAAGAATATGTTTTTACCAGGGTGCGGTGGCTCATGCCTGTAATACCAGCACTTTTGGAGGCCAAGGAGGAAGGATCACGTGAGGCCAAGAGTTCGAGACCAGCCTGGCCAATATGTTGAAACCTGTCTCTACTAAGAATACAAAAATTAGCCAGGTGTGGTGGTACGTGCCTGTAGTCCCAGCTACTCAGGAGGCTGAGGGACTAGAATCTCTTGTACTTAGGAGGTGGAGGCTACAGTGAGCCAGGATTATGCCACTGCACTCCAGCCTAGGCAAGAAAGTGAGACTCAATTTCAAAAAAAAAAAGAAAAAAATAGAATGTAAATAACCGATATAAAATATTGACACCTAGTGCTTGGTCAGCAAGGTCCTTGTGACTATCGTCCATTTTGCTGATCTGTGTTGTTAGAATAACTTTAATTCATTTCCAATAATGAAATAAGAGTATAACAAAAAAAGAACTGAACATAATCGCTGCACACTGAGTTCATGATCTTACTGGGAAGGGCAGGTGGATTCCCAATTTGGTGTTTATAGGAAAAAAGTTATATTTAAAGAAATTGGCCTATGTAGTCCTTTAAAATAAAATTAAGTCTAGGGTTCCTGGAGAAACAAATATCAGGACTCCACAGCTAGAAATTTTATAGATTTGATTAAAAAATAACCTTGCCAGCCTATTACAGACTTGAGTCTAGGTGAAATCAAGCAACAGTATGAAGAAACTTGACCAAAAATAATGTGCTGGAGGTTTTTCAATCTTTTTTATTAGATTTTCTGGGAATTATTGTTAGTGAGGAGAGTGAGACGGGACATTGGTGGCAGGTAAAATATTAGCTTAGCAACTCAAGCAGATGCTCATAGCTACGCATGGTAGTCTAAGAACAGAGGAAGAGGTTAGAAAATGAGAATGTAGTTTCCGGAGAAAATTTCTACGGCCCTGACATTTTCAATGGGTAAATGCCCAGGAAGGAAGGGAAAAAAAAAATTCTGTCTTCTCTGTTCTGGGAAAACAGGATTCTAACAGTGGAGCTTATTAAAAGGTATTTTTTAACTGATGACTATTCCATTCTAGGCTAGAAAATTGGGTGAGGCTATTTCTGATTTAATAAGATGGTTGGATATCCTTGCCCTCTAAAATCTGGCACTAAGAAGATAATAGTCTAAGGAGTATTGGTCCTTCTGGGGATAGAAAATAGAGTCCTTCAAAAGCAGCCAGATGACACAGTCCCTCTCTCAAAAGGATGACTGGGAGTTTTCATGCATGTCTGTGCCCAGGGTAATTGTCATCAGGGACTTACCCATGGAATTCTTAGCTGGCTACAGGGCACACCAGTGTTCTGTCTCGAAGTTGGAGAAAGACTGAGACTGCGGAGAAAGAGAAAATCAGGAGACATAATTTTAGTCTGTGCCCTGACGAAACTAGCTCTTTGACTGTGAGCTCATTATTCTCAGATTCCTCATCTCAAAATGTCCTCCTTAGGCCCAAAGACTCTTCCAATCAAACAACTGCTCACATGAGCTGCCTTCAAGATGCCTTTCCTTATTCTTTTAGCATTAGGTTTTCTTAATAATGTACAGTTAGATTAGGAGCAATTGAATCTCTAAAAATAATATCCCTTGTAAAAGTAAATGGAAAGGCTGGGCACGGTGGCTCACGCCTGTAATCCCAGCACATCGGGAGGCCGAGGCAGGTGGATTGTGAGGTCAAGAGATCAAGACCATCCTAGCCAACATGGTGAAACCCCATCTCTACTGAAAAAAAAAAAATTAGCTGGGCGTGGTGGCATGTGCCTGTAGTCCCAGCTACCCGGGAGGCGAGGCAGGAGAATCGTTTGAACCCAGGAGGCGGAGGTTGCAGTGAGCCAGGATGGCGCCACTGCACTCCAGCCTGGAGACAGAGTGAGCCTCCATCTCAAAAAAGAAAAAGAAAAAAGAAAAAGTAAATGGCATAGCTGGTAGCTGCATTCTTTGGAGAACACACAAAGTCTGCAGGAATCCCCATGGCCTCATGCAGGTGGGCTGCCTCTATGTGCAGTGTCATGTGCCCACAGCACAGCTACCCTGGTTCTCACCCCACGGCAGGCCATGCAGGGCAACAGCCAACAGAAGGTCTGCCTCAGGGTTGCGGCTCCCCAGGAGACTGGGGAGTTCATTCACTCCTGAAGAGGCGACTCTCCCCAGCATGAAACCACACTCAAGTCCTTGGAGTTTCCATCACAACACTGAGCTCCAGGACAGAGAAGGAAGAGTGGTGAGAAGTTCAAGGGAGTTGGTTTGTATTATTGTGATCACTTTCATTCACGTCCAATAATAAAATAAGTGTGACAAAGAATGGAACTGAACATCAATCTCTGCACACTGAGCTCCAGATCTTCTGCTGAGCGAGAACAGAAGGATGATTATGACAGTGTTTTCTAAAGGACGACAAGGGAACCTGAGTGTAGTGAGGAGTGGGGTGGGAAGGAGGCAGGTGGAAAGAAAATGTGTGATAGAGGGGCAGAAAAATCAGGAAAGTAAAGAAGTGACACAACTCAGGGAATGAACCTAAAATATTAGAATGAGGAGCGGGAGAGGGAGACAGAAGAGGAAATCCCAGGAGGGACAGAGGGGAAGAACATGATGAGGGGAGTCGGGGGGGTGAGAGCTCTGTGGGGTCTGTTCTGTGTAAGTCACTGTCATTTTAGTGTCAACCTGGCTAGGCTCTAGTACACAGCTGTTTGGTCAAATATCAGCCTAGCTGTTACTGAGAAGGTGTTTTTTAGATGCGGTGAACATCTCCATCAGCAGACTCTGCTTAAAGCAGAGTTGTCCTCAGGCCTTGTCCAATCAGTTGAAAGGTTTAAGACTAAATACTGAGTTTCCCCAGAAAGAACAAGTTCTGCCTCCAGATGGCAAGAGGGAAACCCCGAGTTGAGCGTCCTCTTCCAGCCTGATGGCCTGCCCTGTAGATTTCAGACCTGCCAACACCGACAATTGTATAAGCCAATTCTTTAAAAATCAACCTTTTTTATTTTATTTTATTTATTTTTGACATGGAGTCTCACTCTGTTACCCAGGCTGGAGTTCAGTGGTTTGATCTTGGCTCATTGCAACCTCCGCCTCCCAGGTTCAAGAGATTCTCCTGCCTCAGCCTCCTGAGTAACTGGGATTACAGGCGCCTGCCACTACGCATAGCTAATATTTTGTATTTTTAGTAGGGACCTGATTTCACCATGTTGGCCAGGCTGGTTGAATGCCTGACCTCATAATTTGCCCGCCTCAGCCTCCCAAAGTGCTGGGATTATAGGTGTGAGCCACCGCACCCAGCACAAAATCAATTTCTTTCTTCCTTTTTTTTTTTTTAAGACTGGGTTTCACCATGTTGGTCAGGCTGGTCTTGAACTCCTGACCTCAGGTGATCTGCCCGCCTTGGCCTCCAAAGTGCTTGGATTACAGGCATGAGCCACCACACCTGGCCCAATTTCTTTACATATGTATGTAAATACACACACACACACACACACACACACACACCCCACATCTATTGGTTCTGTTTCTTTGGAAAACCCTAATACATTATATAAAGTACTGTTCACAACTACCCAGCAACTGCAGATCCTGTCTTAGAGACAGGAATGTTTCAGAGAGTTTTTCTCCCCAGTTAGCCCCCTGGTAACTACCTCACTAATCCACCCTTGAGTCCTCTATATAGAAAGAATCTAGGTCTTTCTCACCTCCAAGTCTAGTGTACCCTAAGTTAGCAGGGGTTTCTACAAGTCATTTAGTCCCATTTGAGGCATTTGAGAATTTTCAGAATGTCCTTTGGCAACATTTGAGCAGACAGGCAAACAGAATTCCTTTCCATGACTCGGTGGCCTCTGGCAATTACCTGGCCCCAAAGCGGCCTGGCCTGTGGGGCTTGGAAGGGAGCATTGGATACCAAGGATATCAACCACTTCTCAAATGTCAAGACCTATGAAAAAAATGCAGTGGCTCACTCACACAGGCAACACAGCAGCTGGAAGTCTGAGCTCATCTTCCCCTCTGCCTCCTTTACTCTTCCTTACCCTGATGGCCATGAATTCCTATATTGGGCCCATCTTCAGCATTTCAGAGGCAGGGGCAGGTCTTATTCACGTGCATAGTTGAGTTCTAAATTGTACACAAGTACAAGACCCACTTACAGTGGATTTTGTTCTTTCTCAACTCATCTGTGTGTCCCAGAGTGTATACACCCTGTTCAACATCACTGAGCTTGAACAGGTTGGTAGCACCTAGTAGCCCCTTGCTAACTACCTCATTAACTTCGTCAAGTGCTTTTATCTAGAAAGAGAGGTGCCAGTCAGGTATCTCACAGGAACCTGAAGGAGGCAGAGGGTTAACCACCAACGGAAGCTCAATGTCAACAGCCTTTATTAACCCTGCAAGTGACTGTAACCACTCCCTTCAGGACACAACAAAGGAACCCGGCTCCCCTCACTTCTGTGGTACCATAGAGCTGATATTTAGCAAGGAAAAACTGTTGGCACACCTGTATGCATTTCATGTGGCCTTTGCTGCCTATCAATGTAATCAATGCCATCACTTTTCTTCTTGATCATTTTTTTTCTGCCAGAAGTAAGTGATTTCTCCTACACAAAGATTTTCTTTTATGCTTTCAAGAGTCAATACTGAATCTTTTAATGATCATATATCAACTAGTATTTTCTCAGACCTGTAGAATGAGGATTGTAGAAATCTGATAAGGCGACCCAGCCTGGTATCCTGAAAACATCACGGCCCTGGGAATCAGAAGAGACAAAGCACTGACTCAGTCACTTAACCTCCTTAGGGTCCATTCAGTTTAGTCCATATTTATTGAGGATTTCCTTCATCCTGGGCATTTTGTTGAGCACTCGTGACAGAAAGACAAACGAATCCTAGCCTTGCCTACAGAGAGCTTATAATTTACTGTAAGAGACAGCCATGTGAACAAACAATTGCAATACTGAACGAGCCATAGCTCAGCAGAAGCACGCACAATGTGCTAGAATGCACTAATGGAACCAGATGATTCATTGCATATGGGATGAGCTTTGGGGCATGTTTCTCAAAGAAGGTGACACCCCAGCACAGCCTCTGTTTTTCTCATCTAAGGAATGAGGCCAAAGTAAAAAATTCCTTTGTCTCTCCCAGACTTACATCTCTGAAATTCAGTAATTGCATGGATAAATCCAAGACATCGTAAATACCAGGAACATTCAGAGTTGGGCATTCTTGGAGGGGACTGGTGGTTTGTGGAATTGGATAACTACAGATACTGGCCCCTGCTCAGAGGGCCAGGCTGCTGGGCAGAGCCCCAAGGATGGGTAGCTCTTATACCCAGTCCTCCTAAGCCATCAGGATTCATGTCACCCTTTTGATGAGTGAACAAATCAATTCAAAAAGTGATCCATCGCCAGATTCTGTGCTAGCAGAAGAAGACACATTCATGGCCTGGCTCAGTGGGTCACACTTGTAATCCCAGCACTTTGGGAGGCCAAGCCGGGCAGATCACTTTGAGGCCAAGAGTTTGAGACCAGCATGGTGAGTATGGTGAAACTCCATCTCTAGTAAAAATATAAAAATTAGCCAGGTGTGGTGGCATGCACCTATAATCCCAGCTACCTGGGAGGCTGAGGAGGAAGAATTGCTTGAACCAGGAGGCGGAGTTTGCAGTGAGCCAAGATGGTACCATTGCACTCCAGCCTTGGCAACAGAGCAAGACTCCATGTCAAAACAAAACAAAACAAAACAGAAGAGAAGTTAAGATGCAATCTTTGCCAATGAGAAGCCCCACAGGGAGAATTAGGAAAGCCCGGGCTGCAAATCAAGGCCCAATATAGAGGGCACAAAAAGAGAGTACAAAATCAGGGCTCCATATGGTGAGCACAAAGAGAGAGTGCAAAAATCAAGGCCCAATATAGAGAGTGAAAAAGAGATGCAGGCAAGGAGTTAATTAAAGGAAGGAGAATGTTTGTCTTCTACAGGAATCAAAAAAGCCTTCAGGACATGCCCAACTGGAGGTTATCAGAGGGCAGAGAGATAACAAGAAGAAAGGAAGAACATTCTACACAGAGCAAACAACTTGAGCAAAAGTGGAAAATTAGAGACACTCTAGGAGACTGTAAGCAGAATTAGACTGGACTATAGAATAATAATAATAATTAGCATTATTAGTAATATTACTTATTGAGTACCTACTGAATGTGCCAAGAAATTCAAATGTCCTTCCTCACCCTTCACTGCCACCTGGGATATGGGTATCACCCAGATTTTTCAGATGAGCAAACTGAGGTTTCGTGGGCCAAGCTGAGATTTTAATGAGACGCTCCTGAGTCCAGAGTCCACACTCTTAACAACGATGCTTGTTTATTTGATGTTCTGCTGGGAAATGAAAGCTTAGCTGAAAAGGTCCTGTAAAAAAAAAAAAAAAAGTGTTTTGAAGGACAGGAGTAGTAGAATACAGCAGATAAATCTGGTAGCATTATGGAAAATGGCTTGGAGCAGGGAAAGACTAGAGATAAGGAGATCTTTGACCTGCATGCTACAGTAATGATAGATAAGAAAGAGCAATTAAACACTTCTGCACTGAGGCAACAGCAGTCAAAAATAGAGAGGAAAGAAAGGGATATATGAAAAGAAAAATAAAAAAACAAGTCATGGGGTAGAATCCCTAGAACCTCCCTAGCGGTTGGATGTGGTGGAGGAGGGAAGAACAAGGAATTTGGAGAATGCATGTTGGCTCCCTGGGTCCATTCCCAAGCCAGGGTCATTTCCTTCCATTCAGCCTCTTGGATCCATAAGCAAGGGAGAGGACATTTTCTGAAATGTTTCTTTCTCTGAAGTATGCATCTTACCATCTGACAAATTCATATTTCTCTTGGGCTTCACTAGCTGGACAATAATCAATTGTTATCCCTATAAGTTCCAAGAAATTTAGTCTAAAGTTTCTTATAGGAAATATGGATAGGCAAAAGTTCCTCTCTAAAAACCCTGCCCAAATCACCTATTTCTGGGGTGCATTGCCTATAATAGGTACTGAATGAATATGTTCTAAATGAATAAGTAGATAAACCACACACACTTTCTACCTCTTGACCCTTGTGGGACTTTTTCCCTTATCTACCTTTCTTTCAAAACAGAACTCCAGAGGCAAGAGTTAAACAAAGGCCACCAGGACATAGAATGTAGCAATGTTGGGACATGAGGTGAGAGACCTTAGCTGGGTCTGTCCTCTGATGTTTGGTGTGACTGCTGACACATGGTGGGACCTCAGTAAGCACTGGTTGGATGGGTAAATGAATGAGTGAGTCAGATCATCTGGCTTTGAAGATCTCAGTAGTTCATGTTTAAATAGGGGAGTCTGGGCAGCCACCAGCCCCATTAACCTAACATGCCAATGTGATTAATGTTGCTTTTTCCAGAAGTCCTGGCCTTGCCTGCAAAACTTAACACTGAACACCTGAAGGAAAAAAAAAAATCCCATTGGCAAAGCTTGCTTTTAACCGTGGGAGACACCCAGCAGTGTTGCCAATTTCCCGAGGGGCCAATACCTTTCTGACTGCAATAATTCCCAAGTTAAACAAATTGCCAAAGAGTTATAAGCCTCTTATTAGTTGGATGGATTCCCCCAATTGCCCTGCTGGCTGCATTTTCCCTGCACACACGTTGGTGAGTTCTGCCGACTATTCGTGTGCCTGCAAGTTGAGGAGCTCTGGCATCCGTGATCTACAGTCTCCAATCTTCCCTCCCTCTTGTCTTCGCTTTGAACTGAAATGCTGTCTTAAGCAACCCCACTACCCATCGCCTAACAAGCCGGGACGTGAGTCTTCATGACTGTTACGACACTTGAACCTTATCCCAGGCTAACCAGTAACACCAGTATTCAAACTGCAGTGTGAGGAACACCACAACCAGCCGGAGAAATGGCCTGCACTGATTTCCTAATGGTCAGAGGATGAAGTGCGGCACACAACAGCTGGGAAACACAGGCCACAGAAGGCTCAGACAAGAGAGGCGCCGGAGAGCATCGGGAAAATCTAAAATAGAGAGCTCGCATTCGTTTGTGGCCCTTGGTTTACAAGGCAGAAGCCGAAATGGAAAGCTGGGAGACACTAGTTTCACCTGGGTAAAGACCAATCAGATGCTTTGGGATAAAAATCCACTTCAGAAATTAAATGATCCGTTTCAGTGAACGGCCCTTCATAAGTCAATGTCCAACTCTATCTTTTTTTGTATTGAGGAAAATTTAGCTATTATACCAACCTCTGTTTCTGCATGGATTTCCATATAGCATAAGGTCTCTGTGGGCTGGGCGTAGTGGCTTGTGCCTGTTATCCCAGCACTTTGGGAGGCTGAGGGTGGGGGAACACTTTATCTCAGGACTTTGCCACCAGACTGGACAACATAGTGAGGCTCCCATCTTTACATTGAAAGAAAGAAAGAAAAAGAAAGAAAGAAAGAAAGAAAGAAAGAAAGAAAGAAAGAAAGAAAGAAAGAA
>NW_016107335.1:10213303-10219283 GCF_001604975.1 Cebus imitator
AAAAAAAAAAAAAAAAAAAGGATCTGTATGATGATTGTACAACATGAAATGATGCAATTTCATCAAAATTTATTCCTCAATAAAAGCTCCCTGATAAGCTAAGTTTTCTGTTTTGTTTTTCTTTGAAAAATACAAATTTCTACAGTACACTGGCTCCACTATTTTCTTGGAGTGTGATAAGGTTTACGCCAAGAGATCACATTAGTTTCTGTACACTATTTCTATTGATTCAAGGCTCTTACCTAAGATTAGAAGAAACAATCATTTTATTAACTGCAGTCAAAGGGTTAGGAAGAAAATCTGTGCCCACCGGATACCCATAATTCCATCTTTCCTTCTTAGCACTGTTATCTTATTTCATCTAGAGATTTTCTCTAGATGAAATAGGGTGGAAAATCAAACAAGATCTTTCAGAGGGTGGGCAGAGGAGTGGAAAGGACAGAAGAAGAGGAGAAAAAGGCAAGGGGCCGGGCGCCCACAAAAGTGTGTGAAAGCAAGTCAATTCCCCACTAGCTCCTCTGATGTGCAGAGCCTCAATATGAGACAGAGAGCAGACTCAGACGGGAATTGAACTTGTTCAGTTCTTCCTGAGCACCTCTCTATCCTTGTCCTAAAAAGCACTACGATTTGGCGAAAGAGGGCAGTTCCTCTAGGACGGTCATCTATCAGCTGAGCCCTTACTTCTGCTACTTCAAGAAGACAAAAATGAACGAACGGCCTGCTTGGAGTCTATCCATAGCACAGAGGCCTTTTCCAGCTCCGTCTTTTCTAATTGTTTTTAGTCACTTGATTTTGTTAGGAAATCAAATCTGCAAGTTCGTCTAAACCTGCAAATTCAAGGTCCTCTGGAGGCTTTGGGATTTCTACTTTCACATACAAAAAGAGATCTTGATAAAGCAGTATTTTTTTTTTTTTTTTTTTTTGAGATGGAGTTTCACTCTTGACTCCCAGGCAATTCTCCTTCCTCAGCCTTCCAAGGACTACAGGTATGTGACACCAAACCCAGATAATTTTTGTATTTTTTAGTAGAGATAAGATTTCACCCTGTTGGTCAAGCTGGTCTCAAACTCCTGAGCTCAGGTGATCTGCCCACCTCAGTCTCCAAAAAGTTTTGGGATTACAGGCACCTGCCACCATGCCCAGCTTTTTTTTTTTTTTCCCCACCCACCTCGGCCTCCCAAAGTGCTGGGATTACAGGCATGAGCCACCACACCTGGCCAAAGCAGTGTTATTTATAACTACTATGTACCAGACATTACCAAAAGCCTTAATCGCTTCTGACTGCTTCTTTCGCTAACACATCTTCCAAATCATTGTGTGGAAAAGAGCTCAGTTAGTGCCATGCAGTGATGTACTGTTCTTAGCCATGCACATAAGGCAACCTGATATAAACTGGCTGGGGTCAGGCCAAAGAAAACTGCTTAGATTTTCATATTGTGGAGATGGCCTGATCCATAAAGATTGCCCTAAATCTGAAGTGAGAGAAGTGACTTGGATTTGGCCTAATCACTCTTACACGTCATGAAGAAAGTCATCTCTCTCTCGCACAACTCAAGTTAAGAATAAATTTGAATGCAAAGTCTTACTTCTTAAAGAATGAAACAAACTCCAGTTAAAGATTGGTAGCCACTGACAAAACACTCAGCATCTTCTTTATCCTAAGTATCATTGCTATCAGCAAGCCAGTTCTAAGGTTTCATCAGAAGGAAAAGAAAAATGAACTTTTAAAATGAGGTGGGCGATTGAAGGTAAAATGTTAACACTAAAGAAACTGGGTGTACCAGAAATCTGTACTCTCTTTTCAACTTCAAAATGTCTTCAAAACATACAGTTTGTTTAAAAGAAATAGGGTGAGGCTGGGAGGTGAGCAGAATAAACCCAGGGCTGCAGGAGCATTGAAGAGCTGGTTTCATTTTTTTTTTTTAATTTTATTTATGTATTTATTTTAGAGACAAGGTCTTACTCTTGCCTAGGCTTCCAGGAAGTAGTGCAATGATAGCTCACTGCAGCCTCAAACTCCTGGCCTTAAGTGATTTTCCTACCTTGGCCTCCTGAGTAACTGGGACTGCAGGCATGCACCACCATACCCAGCTAATTTTTTTTATTTTTTGTAGAGATGGGATCTCACTGTGTTGCCCCTGCTGGTCTCAAACTCCTGGGCTCAAGCGATCATCCTGCCCCAACCTCCCAAAACCCTGGGATTACAGATGTAAGCCATTGTGCCTAGCCTGAAGAGTCGGTTTCAAAGTTGTGGTCATCTATGACAGATAATAACCAAAGGAAGCCTGACCTGAAATCCGCAGAGGATCTGTCACTTGGTAATATGGACGAAAACCTCGAGATTTTTCTTATCTCTAGAGAGCAGAGATTCCCCACACCTCTGCTGGGCAAGGAAGATTTTAATGGTTTGTCGTTCCAGGACTCTGCAGGCTCCCCTCCACGGAGAGCTATTTCATTCATTCGCCAGGTGCTTCCTTGAGCTCTTTCTCTCCATTTAGAAGTGGTGCTTTGATAAACCATTCTCTTCCTTCAGCAAACATAGCTTGGGCGGTGTGGAATCAAATCCCAGAAGTTACAGTGAGCAAAGATACATGGTATCTAAGAATCGTGTGTGTGTGTGTGTGTGTGTGTGCATCTGTTATTTAAATTTTAAGGCTCACTGGGCAGATGAAAAAGAGACCAGAAGAGCTTAAGTCAGTTATATCAGTTCTGTGCAAACAAAGTTGATGTGGCTTGGTGCAAGCCAAGATTAAAAGTGATTGAGTGCTTCTTCAGGAGCAAAGAACCCCAGACTGAAAAATAGAAAAGTGCCGCGGTTCTTTGCCAACCTTCTTAAAATAACTACCATTGTGCTGGATTAAAAGGCATTTGCTGAAGATATTGTGAAGAATAAAGCTTATTTGTTATTCTTTTGAAACAGAGAAGCTGTTAGTCAACATTGTCTTAGAAGATAAAGCTTTCCAGATAGCAGAATATCTGGGTCAATGGGAGGCTTCAGCGAATTGTGCCCTGGATTGACAGGTCCCTTCACAGCTGCAGCTGAACACTTAATGCTTCCTTCCCCACCCAATCCCAGTTCAGAGGCTCATGGGACACAGTCACAGAGAAGTGACGTGTCGCGGCATCCTATGTATGGGTGGTTTCATCCTACCAGGAGTTCAGTGGTCACCTCACCAGCATAGAATTGGGCAGACAGAGAGGAAAGAAGCAAAGTAGAATTTGGCAGGCAGAGAGAAAGGAACTCTAGAATATTCATTGATTGTTTTTTGTTTTTGTTTTTGTTTTTGTTTTTTTTGAGACAGTTTTGCTCGGTCTCATAGGCTGGAGTTCAGTGGCTCGATCTTGGCTCACTGCAACCTCCACCTCCTGGGTTCAAGCGATTATCCTGCCTCAGCCTCCTGGGCAGCTGGGATAACAGGTACTGCCACATGCCCAGCTAATTTTTGTATTTTTAGTAGAGACGCAGTTTCACTATTTTGGAAAGGCTGGTCTTGAACTCCTGACCTTGCGATCTCCCCACCTCGGCTTCCCAAAGTGCTGGGATTACAGGCGTGAACCACCGCGCCCTGCCTCTTGATTGCTTTGATGTTTGATCTGTTGGTTCTTCTTCTGTACCTCCAAAACAAAGCAAAAAGATTCCAAAATGCCTTCCTATAGAAGAGCCCCTAGACCAAAAACCCAGTGTCGGCTGTGAAGAAAGTAGCCTGTTGAGTCAGAAACTGGAGCTCCTGCAGCCCAGAGAGGCTCTGGGAAGGTGCTTTCCCAAGCGAGTCTCAGGGCTGAGCACTGAGTCCTAAACAGAAGGAGGTGGGAAGAGGACCCACAGCTACATTTTACTCAGTTCCACCCCATGATTAGGACTCAGATAGCCTGGAAGTGCTTCCTTCAACAGCCAGAAAGATTTAATCCAGGCAGCAGGAATCTTTGTGTTTTCTAGAAGGCCACTGAGGCCATTTCCTGAAAGAGAGGATCTGGAAGAGAAGAAAAGCAGATGGCTGGATGCTTCCAGCCTCCAGGTCTCCTCCCAGCACCAGGAGATCCTTCTCATTCTTTGGTTAGGGAAAGCCTCTGACTACTGAAGTCTGGAAGGCAGTCAGGTAATTGGCTGTTTATCTCAAAACGATTCCAGTGTAGCTGAGCTTGCTGCTATAATCTCAGCACTTTGGAAGGCCAAGGTAGGAGAATAGCTTGAGCCCAGGAAACCAACCTAGGCAATACGGGGAGACCCTCTAACTACAAAAAATTTAAAAATTATCCATCTGTGGTGCCACATGCCTGTAGTCCCAGCTACTCTGGAGGCTGAAGTCATTCTCTTGAGCTCTGGAGGCAGAGGTTGCAGTGAGCCAAGATGGCACCACCGTGCTCCAGGCTGGGTAACAGAGTGAGACCCTGCCAAAAAAAAAAAAAAAAAACTCCAGTGTAGACACAGCTCTAGAATGGTGATTCTCAAGCGGGGTGACTTTGCCCCTGACCAGGGGACACATGGCAATGTCTGGAGACACTTTTGATTGTTACAACAACCACTGTCATCTAGCGGGTAGAGTCCAGGGATGCTGCTAACTGCACTAAATGTCTATAGTGCAGACAGCACCCACAGTGGGAAATTATCTCCCCAAGTGGCAATATGGCCACGGTTGAGAAACCCAGTCCTAGAGGGTGGAATGAAGTTTCTACTTTTTCCTATAAAAAGATTTTTTTTTGAAGTTTTAAAAACTCCATGAGAGAATGTCCCAGTGTTTAAACTACCCTGTTTCTGTCATCCTACCCTGCACATCAGGACCTTCTTAGCTGTTCAAACAAAAAGATGCACAAATAAACTCCCATGGCAGAAAACAAAGATTCTGAAAACATCCCACAACTTGCTAATGTAGATATTAACACTTTCATCAATAATCCCAGTGAAAAATACGTTGGGTGTCCACCATGTGGCTGGCCCTGAGCTTCCTACAGGAGCAAATTTAAAGAAATATAAGAAACATCAGCATCACAATAGAAAGAGGAACACATTTGTTAAAAAATTAAAACACAATATTAGAAAACTAGCAAGAAAGTTAATAAAGCACACATTTAGCTAGATATTAAAATTAGCAAGTTAATATTTATGTTATATGTAACCATTTTAAGGTAATTATAAGTTTAATGATGAGTAACAAGTTTAATAACTACTGATTAAGTTGCTTCGGGGAGACATTAAACCAGGGAATGCCTGTCAGCATTATTTTTAATTTTCAAATTCAATAAATGGGATTCTTCTTCAAAGCCACTAGAAGGCCACTGAGAGATTGGATTGACCCAACTCTTCCTGAAAACAAAGCAAGAGTTCCAAGTCGATATTCAAAAAAGGAATTTATGAAAGTTGGGTTACATCAATGTAAGCAGCTCCTCACAAAATCAAAGATTTCTAATTATACTAGAATGAAACAGAAAATTAGGTGACAAAAGGAGGCTCTTTTCAAAGTAGGCACACAGACCCTCTTTTTAGCTTCGTTTGGCTCAAAAATAAAAATGAAACCTTAAATCCTCTGAATGTGCAATAGTGAAAAAGCCCAAAACTTAACATGGGATTCAAGTAAGAAAATCCATTGAGTAAAAGAGATTGTCCATGGCCCAGCAAACTTATTGAACTTAGTTACTGAACTTTGAGCTAGGACAGCACTGAAAGGTTTGCAGCTCACACTTCACTCCTGGTATTGCTAAGCCTAGACCCTCTAACTGCGCTGCACTGGTAGATGCAAGAACTCTGCAGGAAATAGAAACTTCCATCAAGTGAAACGAAGCTGTTAGCTTCCCTTGGAAAAGCCCCTGCGAGGCAGAGCCAAGCTGGGCTGCTCAGGTGCAAGGCGGGGCCTCTGCAGGGAAGACGCCTCTGCCTTGACACTCAGTAGGTAAGGGAATGATTAGAAGCCAAATCCAGGAAGTCCTGGGATCTATGCAATGATGTTACATTAACGAAAGGTGAGTTTTTTTGTTTGTGTGTGGG